>NC_072773.1:3853832-4158215 GCF_022539595.1 Amphiprion ocellaris | reverse complement strand
TTGAAATAGTATGGTAGTTTTTGGTGCTGATGTATGTGAGAGCCATCAATAGCACCCACACAGTGTGGGAGTCCCCACCTCTGTTCTCAATATGGACAGCCATTTCTCTGAACCTCTCTTCGTCAGGAAACCGGATTAGTTCTGGCACAGCAATGTTTCTGCTGCAGCACAAAACTCCTGCACACACCTGTATACAGTTGTGATGCCGACTCCAAAGAGATGGCCAATACTCCTGTACCCTGAGGCAGTAGCAAGCTTCCACAGTGCAATAGCCGCTCTCTTCTTTAGGGGCACACAGTCTCGGAAAGTGGTGTTTTGTCGCTCCATAACTGGACGCAATTTGATGCACAGGAAGTCCAACGTTTCTTCAAACATCCTGAAGTTCTGCACCCACTGCACGTTCGTGAAGGCAGGAACAATGAAATCCCACCACAGGGAGGCTTGTTGAATGCCCAGACCGACGGTTTGCAGCGATAATTTCGCAACAAGAGAGCCATCTGAAACACATACACAGCATACATATTTTGGTACCTAATAGCAGTAAATTGCAGCCACTACAGGGTTGTACACAGGACTGATATACGTTAACTGTAGCGAACTAGCATTAGCTTACCCTCGTACGTCGTCTAGTTTGTATCCTCTTGTCTTCGGCTTGATACTGCTGTATCGCCTCCCTAACTCTCTATGTATGGAAGCAAATCAGACTCATCAGATTCTGAATTTTAAAAGCTGCTGAATTTCTTACTTTGAATTTTTTTGCATCAAAATTTCGTATGTGAATTTTTTTATGCCTGAATTTAGCTCATCAAAATTCTAAAAACCAGTTAAAAATTCAATGTCTTCAAAATTCGCCATCAAAAAAATTCGATGTGTTCAAAATTCACCATCAAAAAATTAAATGTTCAAAATTCGCCATCAAAAAATTCAGTGTTCAAAATTCGCCATCAAAAAATTCAATGTTAAAAAATTCGCTGTCAAAAAATTCGCTGTTCACATCTGGGGGACTCAGGCGTAAACAATCGATCCTGGCCAAAATCGAACCAACGCCCAGCCAATCACGTGGCGCTCCTCCGGTCATGTGACGTAGACGGTTCACCTCACAACACCGGGGTCAACCACGGCTACCAGCATGAACGACGGCGCTTCAGTGAGTGTATTAATCCTTTTTGTCCTGTATATGGTTTGTTTTTGTGAGAGTCAGTTAGCTGTAATGCATGCCGTTAGCTGCGCTAGCACAACGTTAGCCGCGCTAATAGAGCGCAAGCACAGCGTTAGCCGCGCTAATATAACGCTAGCACAGCGCTAGCACAGCGCTATCACAGCGTTAGCCGCGCTAATACAACGCTAGCTCAGCGCTATCACAGCGTTAGCCGCGCTAGCCGCGCTAATACAGTGTTAGCCGCGCTAGCACAGTAATGAGGTCATACAGACAGCACGTTCTGCAGCTGGGTAGTTGAGTAAAAATTTTATAAACGCACAAATGGGTGGAAGTGTGATTTATGCGCCCAAAAATGCAGTTAAGTCACAGAGCAGTAGGGTTGCCACCTTTCAGAAATGAAAATAAAGGACGCCCACCACGGCTCCTTGGGGCCACAGTTCAGTAAAATCGGAAAGATATTCACAGATTCAGAATTCCACTATCAATAACTCATTATAAACGATGCCTCTTTTCCATCGCTGTAAGGTAGACAATGTGCTACAATCCTAGTTTTATTAACAGTAGCTGTCTTTCAAGCTGCAGAAATAACATTGGTGTCAACAGGAACCAGTTGAAGGCTGCAGTGATTTTGGTGACACGACAGTGTATCAGAGAGAAGCTATTGAATATTTGTGTCTCTCTTTGCTGTTGCAGCAGTTTTGCAATTTGCACACGGTCCCTGTTCACTCCATAGACATCAGTGGTATTCGTGCAGCTTCAAAGACAGCTACTGTTGATAAAACTGGGCTTGTAGCACATTGTCTACCTTACAACGATGGGAAAGAGGCATCGTTTATGTTTTGACCAGTGTTGCCAACTCCTCAGTAAGGAAAGTAGCTATTGGCTGTCCTAAAAGTCACTAGAAGTCGCTAAATGATGTCATCGCCTAATTTGCATAATTTCCCGTTTGCATGTAATTGTAATCAACATTGTGGGAGAGAAAAAGTGAGTTTAAAATACCCAAAATATGTTTCTGAACTAGAGGCTAAATGCAGTGATTTATTTTAGTGTGACGGTGAAGAAACATTTTCATTTCCATCCCGCTCTGTAAGCAGGATGGTATCTGCAGAGACTTTGATTCATCTGCCGTCTGGACATGGAGTGATGTGGGTCTCCTCTAATTAGACAGTGGGATGCTGCAGGTCACTAGACTGACCTCCTGTGCTTTGGGAAGGGAGGAGCTCACAGCGCCACCTGCTGCTTGTTGAGGACAGTAACTGCAGAACGATCCCAGCTTTCATGTCAGACGGGCGGATCCAGATTAATTTTAGTGGGGGGCGGGGGGCACGGGGGGTACAACAGATATTTTGGGGGGGGTTGTAAGTTTTAAAGCTGCTACCGACCTCTCGCTTTTACAAAGTTTTTTTTCATGTTTTTTTTTTTTTTTGGCTCTTTAACCCAATAGGAAAGCTGTATATGACCTTTTCATTTTGGATGTTATTCAAATTATGATGGACTTGTTTCCTTGTTTATGTGAATTACAACATCATTAGCTGCAACATCTGCCTGTTCTGTAAAACTGGTAGCTCAACGACAGCATCCTGAGGGCAATTAAGTGACAAATATTGTGCAAGAACAGCACTATTACAACCCTGTCAATTTCCACTTCTTAGAATGTTTACTGCCAATTATCACACATAAAACAAGAGATATTATTCTGTACTAATATTTCTGTACTAGCCAATACACAATGAATAAATATTATCTGAAAGTCGGGTTATTGTTTTTTATCAGCACAATACAAAAAGATTAATGTTAGACATATTCCAGTTAAGACTAGAATATCATGATATATGTAAATTTACCTCAATAATATGAATGTTCAGGTTAAGATTGTACAGTGATATTTATTATGTAAGTTTAACTGATTAAATTTAATGTCTCTGCACTACAATATTATTTATTATTTAGATTTACATCATTATTATAATATTTAGGGTCAGAATCTACAGTATTAAGATTAAGAAATCAAATATTCTATAAAATGTAAATACACTGAACTCATTTGGATATATTTAAGTGAGACTCTACAATATTCTTTGACACAAATCTATCTAAATCAAAATTTTAATCATTTTTACTCCAAACATTTACTGGTGGGACGATGATTTAAATATTAAAATCACTCCCTTTCTACTTCCTCTGCTGTATGTCAAACCTGAGGCCTTAAATAGAAACACACTAGTATCTGTATTGAAGGAACTTCTGCAGAGTCCCTGGGTTCCAGAACATGATGATAGAAGTTATAGACAAACTTTAACAAAAGCTGCCTGAGAGGTTACAGGTTTTTATGTTGGATTTCTTCAGATAATTTAATGAGAGTTATCAGGCAATAATCAAGTGTTCATTTGATGAACTTCATTTCCTAAACCATCCAGAATTGGAGCTCATATCTTTGGCAGCTGTAACGTTTCTGCTGCTTCAAAGTTCACAACACAATGAATGAATTCCTAAAACACTCTCAGTGCTGGAGAGCAATGTTCCCTGTAATTTTTCCTGAGTCTGAGCAAACACACAAACTCCCTGAGCGTCCCTTGGACCACTGTGAGCAACATCAGACGTGTGCACTGTGGTCACACCAGCATCACATCCATTCAAGTTACATGGTTCATTAAAAGAATCAAATTACAGCATTTTACATTTCTGTTAAAACACTTTGTCAACAGGAGCCAGTTGAAGGCTGCAGTGATTTTAGTGAGGACACTACAATGTATAAGAGTGAAGTTATTGAATATTTGTCTCTCTTTACTGTTGCAGCGGTTTTGCAAATTGCAGACGGACCCTGTTCACTCCATAGACACCAATGTTATTCCTGTAGCTTGAAAGACAGCTACTTTTGATAAAACTGGGCTTGTAGCACATGTCTGCCTTGCAACAATGGGAAAGAGGCACCAGTTTATGTTTTGACAACCTATATTCTAATGAGTTATTGATGCTGGAAGTCCGTGAATCTGTGAATATCTTTCCAACTTTACCTGAACTTGGGGCCACTACCACCTAAGGAGTGATATATTTAATTTTGAAAAAAGCATTTAGCCATACTTAAAGCTTTTTAAGTGCTTTATTAACACGGAACTAATAATTTTGTATTGTTTTATTATCACAGGTTCTGTCTGAAAAGAGGTGGCATCATTTTAAACAGTGAAATCAAACTAACAAAATGTAATGACCAACCAGTGAGCAATACTGGATTCTGTCAAAAACATAAACAACTTTTTAAAAAATCTTAATCTTATCTTAACACAGTATTAATGTATTAACTTATTTTTGTGTGTATGCATGTATTTATTGATTTATTTAGTACTGTTAACATATCACAGTTTCTGAGTGAGTTTTTCTTAAGATAGGCAAAGGCCATTTATTGATTTACATATAGGCTGCTTAAATGTTTATAAAAACTAAAAACAAGCATTTTAAAAAAACAATTCAATTCAATTTTATTTATATAGCACCAATTACAGTCAAATTGTCTTGAGACGCTTTACAGAACCAATATGCCTGACCCCCAGAGCAAGCCAAAAGGCGACAGTGGCAAGGAAAACACCCTTTTAACAGGGAAAAAAACCTCGAGCAGAACCCGGCTCTAATGTGGGGGGACCCATCTGCCTGCTGGCCGGGCGGATTGACTTAGGCATTTATTGAGTCACTAAAATATTGTAGAGTACAGACCACATCAGCATGATTATAAGCATCCTCTGGTAAATGAACAACCAGATACTGATGTCTCTCACCATATGGACTTCAGGAGATGACTGGGGGATGATAAACTGTGACCTACTGGTTGGATTCTCTCTGTTCTCATGTTTCTTAAATGTTTGTTTTAAAATACAAATATTCAAAATTACAGATAAAATATTTTCCAGAATTAAACATTTAAAAAATACAATTAAACAAGAAGAATGTTAAACATTTTAAAAAATTCAAAACATTTAATTGGATCATTAAACCTTTAAAAAGACAAAACATTTAATTAGATTATTAAACCTTTAAAAAGACAAAACATTTAATTACAAAATTAAATGTTTAATTAGAAAATTACATCTTAAAGACAATAAAACTTCAAATAGGAATTAAACAGAAAATACAATGAAGCATTTAAAAAGAAAACTAAACATTAAAAGGTGGTAAAACATTTAAAAAGAAAAACCTTAAAGATTTAATCGAAACATTAAATATTGGGAAAGAAAAAGAAACTCAAACAAGCCGATAAAGCATTTAAAAAAACAAACATTAAAAAGACAAAAACATTTGGAAATCAAATCAGACATTAGAAAAGAATAAAAGGTGAGAAAAGAGCAAAACTAAACGTTTAAGAAGAATCAAACTAAAGACGAAACATTTCAAAAGACACCAGTTAGACTTTAGAAGATCAAATTAAACAGAAGAGACAATAAAACAATCTAAGGTTCAAACTAACAGAACTACTGAAGACTTTTAGGTTTTCAGTCCTCAGACCTGAAGGTTCAAACTAAAAGAGAGAACTACTCAGGAACTTAGAGATTTCAGTCCTCAGACTGTCTCAATCGTACGACGCAGTGTGTAACTGTATGCAGCACAGTGAGCCGGCATACTCGTTTCCGTTTTCACGCCTGTCTACATCAACGAGAATGCACTGAAACTTTGCCTCCCACTAGCTTAGCCTCGCAGTAGCACGCAGCTCGAAAGGGGCAGTATCCTATCTACTCATTCATATCTATGAAAACAACGGTGGCTGCACATAAGGACGCCTGACGTTGATTAGCTGCGTAAATACCATTATATACAGTCTATGGTAAATACGTATGTGAATCGACATCATTGGCTGCAGCAGCCAGTCACCGGTCACTCACTGACTCACACTGAAAAATAGCACAGAATGAATTGTTACGTGTTTATTTTATTTACAATTTAGGTTGGATTTTTTTTTTTGTGCGCAGCGCAGATTTTCTGTGCGCGGAGACCGTGTCAGCAGTGCGCAATTGCGCATGCGCTGCAGCTTAGAGGGAACAGTGCTGGAGAGTGTTTGTGATGCTGAAGCAGTGACCAGTTTTTCTGTTTCTTCTCTGGAGATGCACAATAGGGACGTCTGCAGTGACTGAGAAAGAGTCTCACCACATCCTGACATGAGGAAAAAGACTTTATTGAAGACTACAATGAGAAAAACTATCAGACAGCAGACTGCATGCATTCAAGGTGAGCTCTGAACATTTGATCTGGAACAGGAATTCAATAACGGCAGCATGAGCTTCATTTCAGTCTGTAGCTGCTGAATTCATGGATGAATCATCTGGCACTAGAGAGGAAGACCATCAAACATCCACGTCAGCTGATGGAGGTCCAAGAGTCTCACCAAACAAACAACCTACAGAGTGAAGACCTCAAATCTGATTGGACGGCCTCCTATTCAGCCACATGTGTGAACAAATGCCTCTAAGCTGATTTGTTTTCTAAAATAAATCTAGTTTGAGTCCTAATCAATGCTTGTGTGTTTGCTTCTTTACACCGCTGTTAACAGTTTAGGCTGTTAGATTGTTCCAGATAAGACAAGTACAAGATTCTTCAGAGCCGTTCTACCACGAGCCTGACAGGAAGAACTCCAACAGCTACTGAATGTTCCTGTGGTTCCCTCAAGGCTACAGGAGGAGCCCTACGAGGACGAGCCGGTCCACCTGATGGTGGCCAGTCGCTGCGGTTCAAAGCCAACACCGACTACATGGACTTCTACTGGACCACATGGAGGCCTTCAAACTGGACCAACAAGTTCAGCGACTCCCCGACTCGTGGGTCTGAGGACGCCGCCGAGCCTCGGTCCAGCCGGCCTCCTGTCTGTGGGTGTTTGAGTGCTGAGAGGTTTGTGGATGCATGTGAACGTGTCTGTGTTGAAACAGCAGCTTTGGACTCAGTAACGCCGGGAAAAACCAAGAGCTCCTTTATTTGTGACTTCCACTAAAAAAACTGATGAAAATAAGTTTGCCAGGGCTCTGACTGATAACAGATTATTAAATAATGAAAGTAATCATTTAAATATTCCTTTAAACAATCCTTTTCGGTCTACATTTCCTTTACACTGACTTCTTGGTATGTATGTACAAGTATTTTGGGTGGAATATACCATTAAGCCCAATGTTCAAGGGTTCTCTGGGAATATACCATTAAACCAACCTTTTAGGTAAATGTTCCAGATGTTGGGTAGAATATACCATCAGATAAACCTTTTAGGTCTACATTGGAAGATTTTAGAGTAGAATATTACTCCAAACCATCCTTTAGGCTCTACATTTAAGGTGGAATACTCCTTTACACCAAGATTTTTTGGTCTACATTGAAGGATTTTAGGGTGGAATATTCCTTTGAATGAACTTTTTAAGTTTATGTTCAAGGATGTTGGGTGGAATATACCACCTGTTTTTGTGTTGCTCCTCGGCGACCCTAGACAGCCGGGTCGTAATGTTTTTTGAGCAACACACCATACTATGACGTTTTTACAATGATGGTTCTACTATGGAACCAGTTTGACATGTTCAGGTGTTCTTTGTGTGAAAACTCAGAGATTTCAGGTATCAGAAGGTGGTTTTCAACTTTCTTTGTTAACTTTCTGCCTCAACTTTAAACTAAATTTCCTTCACTAACCCAGCCCTCTGGACTTCCAGTAAGCTGTGTTCCTATTGGCTGTCCAGGTGGCTGCTTGGTGTTATCAGGAACACCTGAGCAGCTCACTAGTCTTCCTGCTTTATTTAGCTGCAGACAAACATTTCCTCTGCTTCTCTTCAGCACTGAACCTGGGTTTGGCTCCATTGCTTTAGTTTGTTCTTTAGGCGTTGGCTTGCAGCTTCCAGCAGTAAAATCATCTTTAATGTGTTTCTTGGTGTGTTTTAGGGCTTTGTACTGGATAGTTGTCTTGGTAAATGTGGTTCTTTAGCCACAGTTAGCACATGGTGCTAATGTGTGCAGTGATTAGTGGATTTGGTGCAGCTGAGTTGTGTCTTTATCTTGGCTGTAGTGAGTCTTTAGAGGTTTTTGGTCAGACACATTCTGTATTCTTGTTTGTGAACCAACGTTGGTTGTCCAGAAGGTAAGAGTTCCTGTCCTGATTCTCTGTTCTCAGAGGTTCTCTGGTAGGCTGCAGGAGACTTTAGCGTTTGGGTTGTGCTAGTTTGGTTTTTGTACGGTTTCATTTGGACGACTATCTTGAGGCCCCTCCATGTGGTTTAGTGAGGTTTTCTGGCAACAGTTCTACAAAGCAACCTGCAGCAGAAGAGACTTTGAGAGTTTTTAGGAAGTTCTGGAGACCAGACTTTAGAGCAGCAGAAACATTTGTCAGCAGTTTGAGCAGGAGAAGGTGAGCTTCAGAGTAGAAATGAGACAGAAACCTTCTTGACCCGTGTGGTGAGGTCCTGTACCAAGAGTTTGAGCAGGTTGTGAAGAGTCTGTAGTTCTTTGGTCTGAAAGCACAAGAAGAGTCGACTCATTAAAGGAGAAAACAGGAGATATTGTTGGTTCTTCTGTCGCTCTGCAGTTTCCAGTTTCCTTAGACTGAATATCAAGTTTATATTTTAAATGATTTCCCATGTGAGCCCAAGAAGACTTCAATAAACTCCCTCCATCCCCTGGACACAACATATTTTATTACCATGTTAAATCTTTTTTTTAAATATGTTTTTTGTTTTAGTCATAGTTTTAGCATAGTTTTTTCTCTTTTTTCACAGTTTTGTCATCTGTGTAAAAGGTGCTGAACAAATAAAGCTCAATTGATAAACTGAATAATTGACTAACTCATGATTGTGACAACAGAAGTATTTTCATTGTGATTTAAGGGTTTGTTTCATTTCTAAGGTTGAGGTTAAAATCTTGACAGAAAAAAAAGATTAAAGAAATAAACTACATTTTAAAAAAGCAATTAAATCAAAGGAAAAAAACATTTAATACAACAAAACTTTTAAAAAGAAAATTAAACATTAAATACAATTAAATTATATTAAACAGACAAAATAATTAAATAAACAGAAGATACAAAACGTAATTATGAAATTAAACAAAATTTATTAAACAAAAATATGAAACATTGAAGATTAAATATTTTAGATAATTAAACATTTAAAAAATAAAATTAAACAAGAATATTACACATTTTTAAAAATACAAAACATTAATAGATTATTAAACCTTTAAAAATACAAAACATTGAATTAAAAATTAAATGTTTAATTGGAAAATTAAATCTTAAAGACAATAAAACTTTAAATAGGAATTAAACAGAAAATACAATGAAGCATTTAAAAAGAAAATTAAACATTAAAAGGTGGTAAAACATTTAAAAAGAAAAACCTTAAAGATTTAATCGAAAAATTAAACACGGGGAAAGAAAAGGAAATTTTTCAAACAAGCCGATAAAACATTTGAAAAAACAATTAAACATTAAAAAGACAAAACATTTGGAAATCAAATCAGACATTAGAAAAGAATAAAAGGTGAGAAAAGAGCAAAACTAAACATTTAAGAAGAATCAAACTAAAGACAAAACATTTGAAAAGACACCAGTTAAACTTTAGAAGATCAAATTAAACAGAAGAAACAATAAAATGATCAAAAGAGCAAAAACAGATAAAGGTCTGAAAGCGTTTTCTAGTCTGAAATGAAAACATCAAGTTGTTTCTTCAAACATTTCCTCTTTCTATGTTCTTGGTTTGATTGTGGACAGATTTACTAAGAACTCATTTCAGAAAACTGCTTTCCAGATAAAGTCTACTAGTAGTTGAAGGCATCGATCAAACTAATGTTACCTTCTGATCTCCACAAACTTTACTCTTCAGTGAAGAGAATCAAAGTTTGTTGAGGATTTCTAAAAAACCCACAGGTGAAGGTCTGAGAAGAACTCAGATGGATGATCTAAATGTGAAATCAAGACTCATGGTCACAAGTTTTAAGGCTTCTGTTAACCATAAAGTTCAAACTAACAGAGAAGTACTGAGAAACTTTCAAGATTTCAGTCCTCAGACTGTCTGAAGGTTCAAACTAACAGAGAACTACTCAGGAACTTAGAAGATATCAGTCCTTGGACTGTCTGAAAGTTAAATCTAACAGAGAACTACTGTGGGACTTAGAAAATTTCAGCCTTCGGACTGTGTGAAAGCTCAGGTCCTGAGGACTCGGGAGGTCTGGAGGCTTTGGAAAGTCTTGGAACTGAGGGTTCCACCCTCCAGCACAAAGGCTGAAGTCCAACCTCCTGAGAAAAACGGTCGAGTCGAGACTCGAGTTAAAAAAAAAACTCGAAAACAACAAAAAATAGATGACAAATGCGCAAAAAAAAGAAGAATTAGTATCTGAGCGAGTAGCTCAGGGGGATAAGAAGAGAACTACCAAGCGGAGGGTCGCAGGTTCAAGACCCACCACCGGCATTTTTCTTTGTTTGTCTTTGTCAGAATTTTGAGAAAATTTAAGAAGTGTCTGGTCTTGAACCGGCGACCTGCAGCTCCATAGGCAAATCCTTAACTCACTGAGCTACAGACCAGATAAAAAGAAATAAATTCGTCGTCCCTTTGGCATCGTAGTTTCCAAGTGACCACATGGGTGGAGCTGAGGCGGAGCCTGGGTGGAGTCAGGGCGGAGAGTAGGCGGGGAGGTGGGTGGCGGCCTCACCCCTCTACTCCCCCACCTCCCCACCACACCTTCCCCCACCTGACGAGTTCTTCGAGTCTCCACGAGTTCTTCGAGTCTCCACAGGTTTTCCCGAGTTTCTGGAGTTTCCACCAGGTCGGAGGCAGAACAAGTTGTCATGAAGAGGTGTTGAAGTCGGCCAGGATGGACTGACTTTTTACATTGACTAGAAGGAAGACCACTAGAAGAGCAGGTCTTTAACCACCATCCATAAAATCCATGGAGTCGCTCTAGAGAAATGAAGGGAGGTCAATTTTTTATCAACCTCCATCCAGATGTTCAACTTGATATCTTTACTTTGACATTTTTAGCACCACAAACCTTTAGTATCACACTTTATTATCATTTATTAGGACTTTAATGGAATCCACCAGCAGATTTTGTTTTTGTTGACAAACTTTATTCTTGTCATCGTGGGACTGCAGAATTTAAAACTTCCTTCTGTTTGACCTCATGTTTATTAGTTTTAGTGGAGAAAGTTATTTTAATTGTCGATTAGTCTCTTAAAACCTAAATAATAAATTGGATAAGTCAAGAGGTTTAAATTTCTTACTTTGTCATATTTTAAATGTGACAGAAAATGGAAAAATAAAGCGTCTGGAGACAATTTGACCTGTAATTGGTGTTATATAAATAAAATTGAATTAAATTTGTATGTATCTTGTAATGTTGGAGTAATTCAGCCATATATGTTGGAAAACACATTTTCTTTGTCCATTAATCTGTTGATTGTTTTCTCCACTAATTCATTTCTTGTTTTGGTTTATAAAATGTCAAACCCAAATATATTCAGTTTACTGTCATAAAAACCAAAAAGATTTACATTCATGATGCAGGAATCAGGCAGTTTTTCACTTTTTATCTTAGTTTAGTCAGAAACATAGTTGATAATGTGTGAATTTTTGCAGCTTGTGAGCTGTAAAAGGTTTTAATCTTTGGGGCCGAGTGTCAAAAAACATTTAGAAACCAACATCAACAAAACACTCAACAAAGATTTGAACATCATTAAAGGGAAATCCAACTTTTGCATGACAATGTCTAATTAAAGGACATTTATTTCCAACGTAAATGTGTGATATTCATCCTCTGGAGCTTTCTCTTCACATCGTCTTCCACCTGGACTGGTTTGGTCGGGAGCATGTGCAACAAACATTTGAAAAACTGCACTTTAACATCAATGAATGACACTGAAGTTTAATCTCTACATAAATGAGACTGAGTCTGGATGTGCTGCTCTGTCATTAACTCCTAAGTTTAGGGAAAGTTCAAACAAAAGAGGACAGTTCAGATCAGACTTGAGAATGAGCTTATTTTGAACAAACATCTCAGACTTTCTGAGCTTCAGCACCTCTAGCAAGATATTTTAACAACAAGCAACTCAAGAGATCCAGAAGTTGGAGAGAGTTAGCTTTAGCTGAGCCAAAGAACATGTGGGACGCTAACCTAGCAAACATTTCAGACTTTTCTCTGTGAATTCTGAGAAATAATTTCCTATTTAATGACAGAGCTACACATCTTAACTCAGTCTCATTAAAACAGACTCTAATTCAGTGTCATCCATCCATATTAAAGTGCAGTTACCCAAAATGTTTGTTGCATGAGCTCCAACAAAACCTGTCCAGGTAGAAGGCCACTTTGACAAACAGGAAGTGGAAGATTCCAAGCAGATTTATAGAAGGGGGAACCGGACTGTACTAAGTGTGGTCGAGTATAGAGGGGTGTTTTGTGGGTTTTTAAGGCTGATAATGATTATTAGTGAGACATTTGGAGTAGATATTCATTTGCAGTAAATGAAAGTATTTAAAATCTTGAGTTAAACTTAGAAGAACACAAACTCTAACAGAAAACTTTGTTGATATGTTTTTGTTTTGTTTACAGATGTTAAGTTAAAAGAGTTTTATTCGTGACGTATAACCAATCAAATCACTCCAGAAGACAGAGCGACCACAGGTAGATAAAGGTTCAGAGCCAAAGTAGCACCATTTTAAAATGTATTTATTACCGTAAATCAGTAAAAAATAAAATACTGATAATCAGTAAATCAGTCAGCCCACAATTACTACAATTCTACAATGTATGTCTCTTTCCTTTGACTTGTTATTTGTACAATATACGATGTATATGATGGTGTTTTTTCATACCAAAGGCTCTACTATGATGTTTTCTAAGAGACATATGATGCTACTGTGGTTGTTCTGGCTCTGGGCTGCTGCACTCCTCCTCTGTTGTTTTCTGGATTGTACTCAGCTGCATGTCTTCGTCCACCAGGCCTCCGTTGACTCGTCCCGCCTGCCGTCTCTGGAGCTGAAGCTGGATTGGAACAGACCAAAGTACAGTCCAATCACGATGCCAGCTGCCTCTCAAAAGGCTCCTTCATCTGGCAGGTGGCAGCACTTCTTCTGAGGGGAAGCTGAGCTGGCCCGGCAGAACTTTGGAGATGTGTTCCAGTGGTTGGTGGATGTGTGGGGAGATAGAGAGGGACCTTTGAATTGTTCACAAAGGAAAACAGGGAACCCATTGGTAGTTTTAGTTTAGGCTGCTACTGCGGTGTGTTTTGGGGTTTTAAGAGGTGAACAGGAAGAGGTTTTTTTCCTATTGATTATCTTTTACTTTGTTCCTGGTTGGAATGCCCATCAATGTCAACATGAAGTTCACTTTTAGTTCTGTTTATTTATTTTTATTTTACTAACATCCATTTGTTTTTAACTCCCTCACATGTTGTGTTGTTGTAAACTTACTCTTTCAAATAAATACTCGTCAAACCCTCTGGAAACCAGCGTTTGGACTGTTTTTGTGTTGCTCCTCACCTACTTCAGACAGCCGGGACACAACAACGTTTTGTGGACTAAAGGTTTTTCTATGACGTTTTTAGAGTGACATGCTATACTATGATGTTTTCTGAATGACATGCTAAACTATGGACATTTTCTGGACCAAAGGCTATACTATGATGTTTGTTGGGAACATGCTATACTATAGGCTTTTTTAATTGACATATTACTATGATGTGTTTTTTGTGTTTTTTTTAGTTTTTTAGCAACATATAATAATTTGAACAGTTTCAAAAATTACTATACTTTTACTTGTGCAATGAAATATTATTCTTTTTAGGCAAAGGCCATGTTTGATTACATATAGGCTATTAAATAAATGTTTATTAAAAACTAAAAAGCATTAAAAAATAATAACCAACTTAGGCATTTACTGAGTCACTAAAATAGTGTAGAGTCTACGGCCACATCAGCATTATTATAAGCATCCTCTGGTAAATTCACAGCCATATACTGTAGGAAATCTAGCTGATCTCATCATGATGTCTCTCACCATATGGACTTCAGGAGATGATTAGATGATGATAAACTGTGACCTACTGGTTGGGTTCTCTCTGTTCTCATATTTCCTCCATGTTTGTCTCCTGATGCTGCCTTACTTCAGCCAGTCCATGAGCAACAGAAAACACAGTTTGCCTTGTACCCACCGCCAGGGGTTCCACTCCTCCCACTCCAGTCTGTACATTTGCAAACGTTTTTGCTTCTTTAGACGTGGTGGAGTTTCAGGTGTAGACATTTTTAAACGAGCGGGTGCAGCAGCTTCTGTAACCTGGCAACCAGAGACAGGACCGGACAGGACGGGACACACAGAGACGTCTGAAGTCTGTCCACTGGACCTGGCATCGGGTCCTCGCTACAAAGGTCCTACGAAGAGGAAAATGGCTGCCCTTAATATTTCCTGTGTTTTATTTTATTCATTATGCAGTTTTGATGAGTGTGTGACAGACGTGTACAGGGCATTTACGAAAATATGGAACAACTTGCGTCCCGTATTGAATCAATACGGGACGCAACAAGTTATTGTGCAATGATAGATAAATGCAGCCCATTTTTCAACCGTTTCCTGTTTAGTATGTGTACCCTCCTCTTAATTTGTTCTAAAAGAAATGTCTAATGAGGCAGTCTCGTCTTTCAGTCAGGTTAAGTCATTTATCCCATTGGTATTTTGCATTATATAACTTTGTTTTTCTCTGTTCTAGGAACTATTGTTAAATCATCTTTATGTGAGACTTTGTTCTCGTTTGGAGCATATTCTCGGACGCATGCCTCTGGAACTGGACTTCTTAGAGTTCACTTGCACACAAGAACTTGTGTTTTTAAATGCTTTATCCAACCAAGTAGAAGTTTGCCCAGCTATTTTAAATGCACTGACACAGCTACACCATCTTATCAGCTCAGAAAAAGAAAACAGGAATCAGTACATTGCAACTGTGCACTCAGAGAGAGGAGCAGCTGGGCGACAAAGAATGGTCACATCCCCAGAGCACCTGTACAACTTACTGGAACTTAATATGTCTGTCCCATTTATAGATAATGGTATCTGTGAAATATTAGCTGAGTATGTCAAATACTTTTAGATTTTTTTTAAGTGGACCGTAGACCTAGTTTCAGTAGTTTTTTTTCTCACATTCAAATTTGAGGCTATATATATTATATATAATATCTCAAGAATAATTCAAGATAAAAGGCTGAAATTTTCATTTATTTGTCTTGCTAACATAAGCATATCCGACTGCGATTAAATACAGCGGTGGAAAAAAGTTTTTGGACACCTCATACATTTGTGAAATATTGCATTAAGAATCCCTCTGAGGTCTTCAAATGCAATTTCTATTAGTTCAGTCACAGCCATAATACGAAACAAATCCTAAAAAAGTCAATAAAAACTTGAAATTCATTGGTTCCTTAAAAATAAGAAATTTTTAATAATTGGGTCATTTTGGTAGAATTTAGTTTTGTTAGTCATGTAAACAATAAACAAAAAAAAGCATCATTTGTGTCTGTCTAATGCAGTCACACCTTCTGAAACACAAAAGACTTTCCAACAAATATTTCACGATAATATTTGAGATTGTGGAAAATTTTCAAGGTGCCTGAAAACTTTTTTCCACTGCTGTATCTGTCAAAGCATGAAAATTTGCCATTAGAAAAATGCCACTATCTCCAGAAGGATATATTTGGTCATGGTTCCATTATGCCAATGTCATGGTAATGACTGGATGCAGGGCTAATTTACAAAGAAATTACACAAAACAACATGTCAGGTTTCAAAGACTGGACTTTTCATAGACCACTTCATTTTTTTCATATTTCAACTCACCCATAATCTGAGATTATTGATCTACTTGTTCAGTATTATAGATTCTTCATCATTGTTCTGAGATAGTGTCATTCAAACAATCTCAAATTTCAATGTGCAAAAAAATGCCTGTCGAAGTAGGTTGAAGGTGACAGCCAATTTAAAAATATTTTTTGCTCTGACAGTATTTGGCATACTACATATATATATATATATATATATATATATATATATATATATACACATATATATACACACACACACACACATATATATATATATATGTGTGTGTGTATATATATACACATATATATATATATACACACACACACACATATATATATATATATATGTATATATATATATATATATATATTATATAGGCTGCTGTTTTGTAATATTGCAATGGATTTCCATCCCATTCACCAGTGAGAAAATAAAGTCAGTACAGTCCAGTTCATTTTTAACTCCTGCTTTAATGCTGTGATTCCATGTATTGTTTACCAGAAATATTCTTAACTTCAGCTACTTTAAATGTATGGCAGAAACACGCATACTTGAGCCAGATAACCTGTCAGGTGAGTTGGGAGAACAGGTAGGGGAGGGAATCCAACAGTGCACTTAGTTTTGTCAGTCAAGTAAAACTAACTAGAGAACAACACCTAACACATCTTGACTGGCAAGTGCAAATACAGGCCAGGATGTCAGTCTTAAATGATGTGTGGTCCTTGTAATGTCCTGGGAATGTAAGGTCTCATAGCAGGTGGAGGCTGTCAGGTATCTGCCATTCACTACTTCTGAGGAGAGAGTTCTTGGTAGAGTCTCCCATCCAGTCCAGAATTTCACCAGACTGGTCAGTTCAGACGGTGGTTCTATGGAGTGGATTAAAATTGATTAAATAAATGGCTACAACAAATGATCAAAAACAATCTAGGGTACGCATACTAAACAGGAAACAGTTGAAAAAATGGGCTGCATTTATCACTATCATTGCACAATAACTCTTGATATAGCTGTGAAACAATGTGGGCTATGAACAGAGCAGTCTAGGGCAGTTCATTTCAAGCTATTCGCTCACAGTTGTAACTACTTTAACTGCACAGTTTAAAACCTTTCAAGATCAGGAGTAATTTAAAATGAATCAAACCAGGACATTAACTTGAGCAGAAAACACACATAATAAAGAAAGTGTTACCTAGACTAATTCAGGTTGCTAGGTGACCAGTTTCTTTACACTGCTCTGTAATTTAACTGCATTTTCGGGCGCATAAATCACACTTCCACCCATTTGTGCGTTTATAAAATTGTTACTCAACTACCCAGCAGCAGAACGTGCTGTCAGTGTGACCCCTACGGCTAGCGCTGTATTAGCGTGGCTAGCGCTGTATTAGCGCGGCTAGCGCTGTATTAGCGCGGCTAGCGCTGTATTAGCGCGGCTAGCGCGGCTAACGCTGTATTAGCGTGGCTAGCGCTGTATTAGCGCAGCTAACGCTGTGCTAGCGCAGCTAACGGCATGCATTACAGCTTACTGACTCTCACAAAAACAAACCACATACAGGACAAAAAGGATTAATACACTCACTGAAGCGCCGTCGTTCATGCTGGTAGCCGTGGTTGACCCCGGTGTTGTGAGGTGAACCGTCTACGTCACATGACCGGAGGAGCGTCACGTGATTGGCTGGGCGTTGGTTCGATTTTGGCCAGGATCGATTGTTTACGCCTGAGTCCCCCAGATGTGAACAGCGAATTTTTTGACAGCGAATTTTGAACATTGAATTTTTTGATGGTGAATTTTGAAGACATTGAATTTTTAACTGTTTTTTAGAATTTTGATGAGCTAAATTCAGGCATAAAAAATTCACATACGTAATTTTGATGCAAAAAAATTCAAAGTAAGAAATTCAGCAGCTTTTAAAATTCAGAATCTGATGAGTCTGATTTGCTTCCATATTCTCCACTATCCTTCAGGTTTTAATGATGCATTGGACGGTTCTTAACCTGATTTTAGTAGTTTCACCAATCCGCTTAGTTGTTTTCTTTGCTTTGACCCTTCTGAGACAGATTAATATCCTTTCCATGACAACAGGATCTGTCTTCCAACATGGTTGTTTAAGAAATGAGAAGCTCCTCACTGCATCAGCTCGGGTTAAATAAGTTGTTGCAGCTGAAACATATTCATCACTGCAGTAATTATCCAATGGAAGGCTCATAACTATTTGCTTACATCCAAGTGGTGACTGTTTTTTTTGGACGGGTAGTTTATTTAGTTAGAAATACATTTGGGCTGTTCTTCCACCAAGTAAACATAAATCAAGATACCGTTTAATTCAAATATGTAATTTCTTGAAAGTTGCAATAAAAACATTATGCTTTAATTCCCTTTTAAACCTCATAGGAACATTTTTTGAAATGAGAAAGTCCTTAAAACAAACTTTGAGCATTAGATTTAGATGTTTTTAGAACTTGTAGGTAAATTCAATAAAAATTAGGAGACAGAAGAAGAAATGAACTGCGGACACAACCGTCAGCAATTCTCAAAATTGTTTTTATTTATATTAACCATTTATATGTATCCACAGCAGCATTCTTAATGATCCCCCACTTTACATACGTAGTTCATTACAGAGGAGGGGCGAGACCGAATAAACTCACGCAAAAAAAAACGAGAAATAATAGAGATGAAGCGACAGGGGCGGAGCCGCGGTTACACCCTGTATGAACATGCAGTCATGCACATTTCAGTTTATACTGAAGCCTTTCCACGATTGCATCCACAGGATTGAAAATCTAAACAAGTATATATATATTTATATAAAAAAAGAGAAAAAAAACTGAAGAAACGGAAGCCAAATGAAGTTTATAAAGCGACAAGACGGGGAAAATACGAAGTGTGTGCCCTCTGTATTAAAAACAAAATAAAGTAGCAGGTCAGCACCGGTCACAATCTGTCTTTTTTTTTTTTTTTTTGCTACATTTCCAATCCAAGTTACTGAAAATGCTGCCACAAACAAATCAACCTTGAAAATAAAAATAAACAAAAAGATTTACACACGTTGAGACTCTAATAAGTCGACGTAGCTTTAGATTAACAGGTCTGGTCGGTTGGAGGTTCTCGGCTTGAAAACCGAACCACAAGGTGCGTCGGTGCGGGGTCGCCCAGCGGGGGGCGCCACCGAGCCGTTAGGAGGCCGAAGATTATACGATGTGTGTGTTAGCATCTGTGTGGGTGGATAAAACTACAAGTATGCAGCTTGTTATGGGGGTTAATGAGAGTATATCTGAAGGTCTTTCACAGGTGAAAGATCCTCGCAGATCACCTCCAGATCTTCAAGCGTTGCACTTTCTTGTTTTTTTTTTTTTTGTGCCAACTGATGGATGAATCTCGGCGTTCCCTTCCCCGCTAGTCCACCTCCTCCATGTTGCTGTAGGATGGAGCCACACACTCCCCGGAGTGGGCGAAGAGGTCGGAGGGCACCTCGGGGGTCAGCGTTGGGGGTCCTTCAGGGTCCAGGTCGGCGCCGAAGAGCGACTGGCTAGAGGCCTGTAAAATAAACCAGTGTTAACCGTCAATCACGCTGGTTTAGGATGCTGGCAAACGATTCAAACAGCGAGCAAAGACAACAACAACAAAAAAAAGACGGAATTTGAATCCCCAGAAGCAGAACGATGCTTTATGTAGCAGAAAGCAGCATTTACATGGAGGTATCTAGAGGCATTATTGCAGAGGAAAAGTAAAATGGGTTATGATTTTCTTTTTAAATACAGTAATTTCAATAAATCAGTATGTACAAACTCACAAAATACATGATTACTCTTTCAGTTAACATCATATAGCAGACTACAGACTATCCTTTAAAATTCAATCAAATCAACACAGAAAACATCAAATTTTAGAGGTTTAAAAACAGCTCGTGTTCATTTAAAGTCAACATTCAACACCACAGTCGTGTACGTTGAGCTGTAGAGGATTTTAAACTCGATTGCATATATCTGAATCAAGCATACACAGTCTTTAAGGCAAACGTCGGGAATCCCTGAGAGTCGAAAATACAATCACATAAATACACGACTGCGGAGAAATGAGACAATCTGTGGACAGTTTCAGTCAAATCAAGTGTGAAAGACTCTCAGAAGAATGAAAACATCCAGATTCTTAAGCCGTTGGAGTGGAATTAATCATCTTTAGGGTTTCAGCATGAAAACACGGTTTAAACTGAACATTTAAGAGCTTCAAAAGTGTCACATTCAGAAGCGGATGGTAATTTCTTAGCTTTTAAAAAAAAAAACAAAAAAAAACAATTAATCCTGAGAATCTAAAATCCTCACTTTGAATATGGCTTTAGAGATGTTAAATAAAAACAGCTAAAAAAAAAAAAACGTTATCAGTGAAAACAATGAGGAAACATTACAGGAAATAAGAACTAATTACAGTGAAATACAGCACAGATTAACATTTAAGAAGTAAAATGGTGGCTGGACAGAAACAGCAAAGTTAAGGCCGAAATAAAAAACAGCAATTTTTCTCAATATTTAAAACAAATCAAGCTGAATTGATCTTAATTTGCAGGAATCCTCATCGTCTTTAGAGCGCACAGCACCGAAAATAAAAGCTTTTTTTTGGCAATTAAAGTTATTTTATCGTAATTTTCAGCTTATAACCATTTTGTAGATTACTGCACAAAAACCTCCAATAAAAGGCCTCAATTATGACCTCTGTCCCGAGCTTTCAACCACATCTCCGGCTTCTTCGTTTAATTAAACAGCTGCTTGCAGGTCAAGAATGAGCTTTCAGGTTTTTGCATGTGTTCAGTGTCAGTGATTCAACTGAATTATTACAAGAAATATCACAAATTTGTTCAAATGTGGACATAAACGGGAAGCCAGAGGTAAAACAGCACATGGAAAATGTAGTGGATAAATTAAATGCATTTTAAAGGGTTCAGCCTTGTAAAGTTACACACTTTTAGTAGTCGTGGTGCTGTGCGGGAGGAGCTGGAGACCAACAACTAACGAAAACGTAAATACGAAGGTGCTTTGTGCAGTTTTCACCCAGAAACAAGGAGCATAAATGTGAACTATGAAGCTTTATTTCAGTGTCCAGAAAAATTTGAATGTTCAAAACAATCTACAGCTGCACTACATAGTGTGTTTGTCAGTTTGCAGTGCTGTTTGAATGCTAACTTACAATAGTTAAACCCTATATAGTCACTCAGAGTATCCCACAATGCACTGTAATCAAGTAATGTCCAGCCGATGGTCACTAACCAACATTATGTCCCATCATGCATTGTGTTGAAGAACTGACAACTTGAGGATTGGTGTCAACTCCACAGATTAGTGACGTATTTTGTAGTGTTTAGACGTGCTTTCTGTGAAAAATATCTTTGTAGAGTTATGTGACGATTAGTGTTGGTTTGTCTGTCTGTCAGCAACATTACTAAAAAAAAAAGATTTATGGATTTGGATGAAATCTTCAGGGAAGGTCAGAAATGACACAAGGACCAAGTGATTAGATTTTGGCAGCGATGCAGCTTATAGTCTGGATCCACGGATTTGTTAAAGATTTCTGTATCATTGGGATCATTTTCTGGGTCTTTTTAAATCAAATCTCAAAACCTTCCTGTTTGAAATGGCTTTCAATACCTAGCAGCATGGTGACATTTTATTGTTTTTAGATGTATATTTTAGTGCTGTTTTAGAGCTGTTTATTTTATTGTTTTATTGTATATTTTACAGGCTGCACAGTGGCGTAGTGGTTAGCACTTCTCGCCTTGCAGCTAGAAGATCCCTGGTTCGCATCACGGCCTTTCCGGGATCTTTCTGCATGGAGTTTGCATGTTCTCCCTGTGCATGTGTGGGTTTCCTCTGGGTACTCCGGTTTCCTCCCACAGTCCAAAAATGTGCTGAGGTTAATTGATTATTATAAATTTGCCCGTAGGTGTGAATGTGAGAGTGATTGTTTGTCCTGTTTAAAGTTACTGTGTTGTTTTTAAGTTATTCTCATTTTTTACTGTGAAGCACTTTGGTCACCCTTTGGGCTGTTGTAAAGGGCTATAGAAATAAATTTTGACTGACTGACTGCGAGATAGCGGCACGGTATACATGTAACAATAACTGAACACTACGTCAGCTGCCTGCTGACAATCAAGATTGTGATCCTACTAAAAATCTACCGCTGAGGACTTATCAGGACTTATCCATCAGAAATGATACAAGGAACAACTGATTAAATTGTGGGGGTGTTTCTGAATCCCATCAATTCCCGCCACCCGCTACATATTTAGGTCATGTGAGTCGGTATCCGTACATAACGTACACATGCAGAACACATACTCAGTGCAAGGTCATTTTGTTTGTGGATACATCTATATTAAATGGACACATTCTATGATGCTGTGATTTCTGCCACAAATTTTTTCAAGATTTCAAAAATGATACGACTGAGCAGCCTTGGCGGAGTACTGCGCTCTCCGAATGCTTTTCTTTTTTATATGTGTGCATTGTTAAAATCACAACAACAGTTATGGTGCAAAAATATTCAAATTAAAAATAATAATCAGCATTGATATGTTTAATGGACGCAGAGCGACGTATCACGACGCAAACAAGGAAGGTAAAGTTATTTTCACTCATTAAATTTGGAAAATAAGCTTAGTATAAGAATTTATCACAAAAATGTCGATCACTTCGCCATCGATCTGATATGTTTTAACTAAGCGACAGCCGTAAAGTAATTAATGTTGCCGAGATTAAAATCTGCAGAGGAGCTTCCTACATAGTTGACTAGATAGTAGTTCATCGTTAGGAGGAGGGAATGTTTGAATGATTTTGCAAACAGCTGAAGAAAGAGGAGAGGAAAGCTTAAAGCTGGTGTGTTGATGCCAGTAGGGACAGACCAATTATCGGCCTGATGGATTATTGTGGCCAGTATTTAGCATTTTTCTGGTTAACAGTGTTATTTTTAATGGCTGATTATTGTTCAATTAAATACTTCAGGTCTGATCAGCCTCCTTTCTTGGTCTGTCGTCACTGTGGTCTCAGAAATGTCTCAACAAGAACCCAGAAAGTTCGCTTCTTTCACAGCGGCTAATGCTATGCTAACGGCTAGCAGCCAAGTTAGAATGGAGATTAACCTGAAACAGAGTCTGGAAAACAATAATTAATTTAAGATTCTGACCTTAATGGGAAATAAAAGATATAAAACAGTGAATTATTAAGAAAATAGAGAAGAATATCAGGAGAGAAACTGATAAAATGCTAATTGATGATTAGAAAACCCTTGTGAAGTTCTGTTAGCATGAACAAAAGCGTGAGTTTTCATGGAGAACATGAAAATGCCTCGGTGACCCCAAATTTTTGAACGGTAGTTTATATCGGCTCAACGATATAAACTATTGGCCTTTCTTGTTAATTAATAATCGACATTGGTATCAGCCCCAGAAAACCCACATTGGTTGATCCCTTCATGAATCTTACCATGAATAAGGTTCATGTCTTAACAGCTTAAAGCCTCATTGGGCTGCTTCCGTCACCTGATGCTGTGGACAGAAGCAACAACACATCAGCTCCAAGTTTTCCTCTATTTTTTTCTTTGATTGCTTCCAACATTTGAGTTTTTGTGGACAGTGTGAGGCTTTATAGCTGCTACAAAATGGAAGTTTCGCCCCTTGTTTCCAGGTTTAGCACCCTCGTGCCTCGTCTCTGGTTTACATCCAACATCTTCTTCCTCAAACAGCCTAACATTCATTACTTATTGATGTCTGAGCTCAGCGAGTCACCAACCAACCAGCTCAGGTCCAGCTGGCTTTGTAAAGCAGAGGGTAGACCAGATTGACGAAGAGAGCGAGCACGGCGGTCAGAGTCCCCAGGACAAAATATCGAACGCAGTCGTCGTCGGGATAGTCCGACATCCTCTGCCCGCGGTGCAGTCGCACCGGCCCTTCGGCTCTGTCTTCGTCTTCCTCGTCCCTGTTCGTCTGTCGCCTTCGCAGCGCAGAGCGAAACAGTCCGCGGGGCCCTCTGTCCGGACCCTCCTCTTCCTCCTCCAGTTCCCGCCATATTAGAGAGGCCTGCGATTGGCGGAAACCGGTGTCAGCTTCTGGGAAAAGGCGTGGTCTAACAAACATTACATCAGAAACTTCAAACACGTCTACCTGCTGATTCATAAGCAGCCAATAACATTTACCATCGATAGTTCATATAAAAACACTGGGACAAAACCAGACAGACAGGTGAGGTCAATTTAGAACTAAACACAGGTGAGGAAATAAAAGCACCAGCCGGTCTAAAAGTGCCGTATAAAAGGAAAAGTTTCATACTGAACGAACCACAATCATCAGAAAATTGATGTTTTTAAATGAATGGAAAGTAAGGCTGAGAAAAAACACTTTTCACATCACATCTGACAGATCTTGTTATTAAAAACAAATAAAAGGTACCCCATTTAACATCCTGTGGTACTATTTTCCTTTTGTTTTTGCCTTTGTTTTGTCTGAACACTATTACACTGATCAACATGAGGCTGTAATGCACCAGCAAAAGACATGACTGAGACAGAAAGCTGTCAAACAATGCAGATTTTCTTTTTAAAAAAATGAGTTTCCAAATGTTTATCAAGAGGGAATATAGTCCAACACGCTTGCTAGACCCTGATGGTTACACACAATCTGATTTGCTGAGAAACACTGAATACAAACATGACATTGGTTTGTTAAAAATAACATCAGAGAGTAGAGACACCAACAATCAAGCTCCAACTTTGACTAAAAGCAGTAACTCAGGACACACGAGCTTTTCCGTTAGAAAACAAGTTCAAATTGTTTATATTACCCTGATTTTTTTTTTTAAATAGAAAATACCAGAGATACATGCTATTAAAACGAGAGGAAACTGAGCATAACAAGATGCTAATCCTTCCTGACAGCTGAGCTTTGCTGAGTTTAGATTAACGGACCGTCTCTGTGATGGATCTTCCCATTATGAACCCACTGGGCTGAATGTTGTTAGGAACCTCAGAGCAAAAGCTGCTGTCAAGACTAATAGAAGAGTTCTCTGTTCTCAGAGGCATTTAACACACACAGGATTCTCTCTAAAGACCCAGCAAATGATGTTAATTCCTCATTAGCGGCTGACACGTTATCGATTTCCCCAAATCCGATGAACGGTGGAACACATGTTAACAACTTACGAAGAAGGAATAATGAAATCAGGTCTCAAAGCAGCAGGAAAACTATTCTAGATCAGGTGGGATAAACATAATTGATTTCACTGTCACTGAAATGCGATGCTACTACAAATAGATTCTCTCATTTGAAGTAAATTATCACCAGTGAGGAACACGTTCATTGTATGGTACGACATTGCTGCAATATTTAACGGTGGTACGTTTAAAGACTTGGTATGCTATTAACCAATTTAATCGGCCTGTTAAATTGGATTCTGATGGTGGGAAATCCTTCAAACTATGCTCAACTTCCAGTGTTAAAAAAAAAAAAAAAAAAAAGATACCATACAATATGAGTCTGCAGAGGGAAATTGAAGTCTAAACCTCTACAACCACAGGATAAAAATCCCTTTCAAAGGTTCTTTTTACTGTGTTCTCCTCACCTGGCTGGCAGTAGCTCCTGCAGCGGTGGGCGACTCGGCTCCGACCGGTCGGAGGAAGCGTGGCGGCCGCTCCACCGGGGAGTTTCGGCGGCGGTAGAACAAGACATAGGCGTAGCGGGTAACCACCTGACTCTCCTCCACCATCGTCACCGTGCTGTCATCAAACAGACGCCAGCCTGAGAGACAGTAGAAGAAGAGATGGACAGCAACGGGGTGGTAGAAGAGAGGAGATAAATATAAGAATCAAACACTTTGTCAGAACTACCAGATGAATAAAGAACTAAACCTCAGAGACTGTAGATTTGGCAAAAACGGCATTGTTTTAGTTGAATACCCCTGTACTATACTATATATGGACAGTACCCCTGTATTATACTATGTATGTACAATACCCCTGTGCTACACTATATATATGTACAATACACCTATACTATACTATATATGTACAATACACCTATACTATTCTATATATGTACAATACACCTGTACTATACTATATATGTACAATACACCTGTACTATACTATATATGTACAATATACCTGTACTATACTATATATGTACAATACCCCTGTATTATACTATATATGTACAATACACCTGTACTATATATGTACACTACACCGCAGATGTTCCGCCCGTGTTCCATCAGGACGTTTTTTTCTGTTGCACAGCGCGCTCACTTCCTGATTTGATGCTGTAATGTGCAGCCAAGCGTGGAATCCGATGATCATCGGGCCGTACTCACCGACGTCACTGCGCTGGCTGTTCTTGTCACTCGGCAGGCGAGCGTAGGCGGTGTAGTGGCCTCCGATCATCCCCCCATAATGGTTGATGACCGCGTACAGGTCATAGATCGGAGGCTGCTGCATCTCGTCCTTCTGGCCGATACAGAACTTACTCAGATCCAGATTCCTGAAAGGACAACAAATAACCAGGTCAATCGACGTTGGACATTTCAATCATCTACAGCACGTTGTGACTGGAAAATTTCACACCTTTTTTTACGATCAACTTCAAATACAAGCACAAAAGTGTCGTGAAAGGCCGCTTGCGTTTACCTGACGGGGAAGTCGACCATGTCGTTGATCTTGTCCCTCCAGATGAAGCTCCTGAAGGAGAAGCGTTTCAGCTGGATGATCAAAACGTTTGGTAAACGCCACAGCAACAGTTGCTTGGAGGCTTCGCGGTGCTGCTGGCACTTTGGACAGTACCTGAACAAAACAAAACACGGATTTAGATCTACAGTGATCTGTTCTCCAGACAAGAAGGGGGACCAATAACACATCTAATCAGACCTGTAACTACATGTCAGGTTCACAGTTTCTTATTTTGAATCTTTGAAATTAAAAAGAAGGAAAAAAACCTTTTCATCTCCACTTTACAAGACTTTAGCAATTTTGGACAGTAGGAAATATGAACAATTTTGTATAATTTTAGAGAATCCAATCACAAATAAACTTCAACTTTATTATTTGTGCCTTGAAGGGTGGTTTGCTATGCTGCAGTTACACAATAAACAAACAATAAAAAACAAATAAAGGTTCCTACCAGGCCTCCTCTGGTGCCAGGACCTCTGGCTTGGTGAAGAGGTTGAGGCACTGCTCCAGGGTGAAGTGTCCGGCCCTGGCGGTCTCACTCAGAGATCCGGGATCCTCCTCGTACTCCAGCTCCTTGGAGCTCACCAGAACATATTCCTTCAGACGCTCGTTGTTTTTCCAGACCAGCTCCAGCGTTGCGTCTTCGGGGAGGTCAGCCAGAGCATCCTCTGCAGGGCGGTTGGTAGGGGAGGGAAAAAACAACGTTTGTGTGCTGAACTTTATCTCCTCTGTCAGGTTTAGACACAGCAAATAAAGCTATACGCTGCAATATAAGACACTAAAACATCACCAAGTTTAGTTTTAACAACATCCATCCATCCATCCATTATCTACACACCAGTGAATCCTCATTAGGGTCTTGGAGGGCTGGAGTCTATCCCAGCTGACTTACGGTGAAGTCAGGGGACACCTGGACAGGTAACGGTCTATCACAGGGCTACACATATACCCCTTTTCCACCAAGAAGAACCAGGTGTTTGTTCAGTGCTGGTGCTTAGTTGGTTCAAACCTCACACCTCCTAAGAACCGGTTTGGTTTTCCATTGGCAAGGAGTCGAGTTAGAGCTATGTTATTGCATCACCGTAAAACGCTGGTAAAACGTCCCTCTAACTTGCCGTTTATTTCAGATGAAGACCACAGTGGCAGGAAGCACTGGGTCTCCTCGTCCAACCACTGCAGCTTGCATTTGCAATCCATATTTTAGCTTTTCTAAACACTAACACTAAACACTACGACTACACGCTGTTGTTTTAAAAATGGCAGTTCTGCATTTCCATCGGTGATTGTTGGTCATCATAACCCCGCCCCCAGCCCCTGACATACTCGGTTCTTAGGTCTGGCCCAGCAAAGAGTTGGTGCTTGCTAAGCACCACGTTTTGGAACCTGGAGTCGGGGTTTAGGTGGTGGAAACACAAAGAACTGGTGCTAAGTCAGGCTCTGGCTCTGACCTAGCACTGGAACCAGCTTGCTGGAAAAGAGGTAATAGAGACTAACAATCACACTCACATTCACACCTATGGACAATTTAGAGTTCTCAATTAACTTCAGCATGTTTTTGGACTGTGGGAAGAAGCTTGAGAACCTGGACAAAACCCATGCATGCACAGGGAGAACATGCAGAAAGACCCCAGGCCATGACACAAACCGGGGATCTTCTAGCTGTGAGGTGACAGTGCTAACCACTGAGCCACTGTGCAGCCCCCAAATAAACTGGACAATAGTATGACAAGCAATCCCACTAAATGCAGTGCTGAAGAAAATCCTGTTTGTACCCTTCTCATCCAGCCGTTGCTCCTTGTTGTTGGAGTCCAGCAGAGCGATGTAGAACTGGCTGGCGTGGCCTGACGCTGACTCACTGGGGTGTTGGTACCCCGTTACTGCAGCTGCAAAATGAGACAAGGGGCAGAAATAAGAGGATGCTTCTGCAAAAAAAACAACAACTGCATCAATGCTGGAGCATCTGTGTGTTGTGTTGTTACCTTCAGGTCGCACTGCCTTCTCACAGGAAGTCTCCTTTTCAGCATGAGGGTCCAGAGAGCAGCAGGAAGTGGAGGAGATGGGCTCAGAGAATCCTGAGTCAGAAGTCCGGGTGGTGGAGATGGACGCCTGGGAGGAGGAGAGTGAGTCCGGCTCTCCAGAGTGGACTGCCGAGGCCTGAGCGTACTCTGCCTTGGATTCGGCCGGCTGAGAGGGGCTCTCAAGCTCCGGATCGCTTCCCCCTGCGGTACTGCTGCCGCCCACGGCCTCATCGCCCGACCCGGGACCCTCTGGAGAACCTGCCGGCATCGGAGGGAGGTCGACCCTGGACTGGGGGGTTTCAGGGGACGTCCTGCCTGACTGGAAAGGAGGCTGGAACACGTTGACGGAAAACCTGTACAGAGAAAAGCATAAGAGAGATCATTAGGGGTGTAACGGTGAGTTTGGTTTGGTCATTTTCTTGCAGGGGTGTCAAACATACGGCACAGGGGGCCAAAACCGACCCGCCATAGGGTCCAATCCGGCCCGCGGGACAACTTTGTAGAGTGTAGACGACATTAACTGTAATTTTTCAATAAAAGTAACTGCTATTGTAAAATTTGCCACAATTTCTATGTATTTTTTAATGTATAAATTTAATAAATTTACAAGGCAGGGAGACAACTTAACCTTCTTCATAATAGTTCCTACTTTAGTTTGTATAATGTGGTGGTCAGGACTACTACAGCAGATGTGGAAATGAATGTAAATCTAAAATTATTTCTAGATCTTGAGAAGTTGTTTTGATGAATTTTGTCTATTTTTTTTGTCATTTTCTTGTATTGTCATTTTTTGTCACTTTGTAACTTTTGTGTAATTTTTTGTCTCTTTTTTGTCATTTTGTGTCTCATTTTTGTAATATTGTGTCTTATTTTTGTTGTTTTTTTGTCTGACTTTTGTCGTTTTGATCATAAAGTAAAATACTATATCATTCAGTTCCAGATACCTGTGACTAAATGTTTTGTTCCTTTGTAGACACTCTGATCTGGAAGTTGTAATGTGTAAATGATAAACTGAGGCATAATGTTGTTGAAACTGAACTTAAGTTTCTTAAGAAATTTCAGTTTGTTCATAATGTTTTGTAAATATAGTTAATTTAATGTTAACATTTTCAGAATTGTACTTTTTTTGCATTAAAACAAAGGGAAAATTTGGAGTTATTTATAGATTATGATGCTATGATATTACTGGTCCGGCCCCATTTGAGATTTAAAGCAAACACAACAAGAACAAATAACCCGGTGTGTATTTGTGTAGTGTTTTATTTTTGTGCATGTTCTCATGGCTTTATTAAAGCACGTTCTGGAAAGAGAAACAACGCTTGCATAATATTTGGCACCAATGCGAGATGGAGTGGTGTCAGAAGTAATAATATGAAGGAGGAGGGTGTTTTCTGTTCTTACAGGTGGCATCAGTGATGGATTTGAAGCTTTAAATAACAGCAGCAGTGAGCATAAGTGCTGCTCACCGTCACTTCTCATCAGTTTAATCATTTAATGCCATGAGATAGTAAAGTCTGCTTACGGTTTTATGTCTAACAAACATATAAAAATGAGGCATTAGGCTCTGATTTAATCACTAACATTTTTCTGGAGTCTCATTCATCCATCTGTGCTGCTGGCATGGATGAAAAAACCCTAAATACAGAGAGTACTGGTCTGATTATTAATGCAGTTGTACAAGTTAGGTGATGAAAGTTTACTTGAAAAGAAGCAACAACAAATAACTATTGCCCAACTGTTGTCTTCTCAGCTTTATGGAGTTTCATAGTGAGTTTTAGCTCAATGTCTAGCTGATTTACTGCACAACTTTACTGTTTACATTTGGTTTTGGCTCTCGTTGTTGTTTTACACCAATAAAACTCCAAATAGAGTGCAGAACTCCACCAAGGCTGCTCATTCCGAAAAAGAAAATTAGTTCTCAACGAGGAAAAGCAGTTTAACATCTAACCAGATATGCAAAAGCAGCAGCAGTAAAGTGCATTATTTACTGCATGTTACAGTAATGCTGTCTATACTGTAAGATACTGTAAGTAACACACTAATATATGAATGTATAAAGGAAAACCAATATAAAGTAGATAACCTATATCAGTTTTAGATAGATATATGTGCATTTAGGACACATTAGGACGATTTCTTTAACAACTGGCAGCCATTAGTCTTTTGTTGGAGTCCCAATGTCTTCTAACGGCCTTCTTACTTATTTGAAACATTACTTTCTAGTTCTCAGTTAATTTACCTGGTAAAATAAAAGTTCAATAACATAAATAAATTCCCCCATATGGCATTGTGAGAAATTCAGCATTTTTTTTGAGAAATGGAGCATTTGTTTATTGGTTATTGATGATCAGAAATCACGGCAACACAGAATGTGTCCATGTAATATAGATGCACCCACAAACAAAATGACCTTACGCTGAGCACAGGCGTGTGTTATGCATGTGTACGTTTTGTACAAATAAAATAATGTTTAAAATAAGTAAGAAGGCCAGAAGAAAACATTGGGACCCCAACTAAAGACTAGTGGCTGTCTGTTGTTGAAGAAATCTTCCTAATGTGTCCTAAATGCACATATATCTATCTAAAACTGATATAAATTATCTATTTTATATTGTTTTTCTCTATACATGCATATATTAGTGTGTTACTTACAGTATAAACACCATTACTGTAACATGCTGTAAATAATGCACTTTACTGCTGCTTTTGCATGTCTGGTTAGATGTTAAACTGCTTTTGCTCAATAAAGTTGAATCTAAATGACAGAAACATGGTCAAAATGCACACCGTACAGAATTCAAGACAGTGGAAACAAGCTACAAACAGACTTCCCACAACAACAGCTACTGTTTTACTTAATCTTTCCTTTCAATGTGGTGTTTTGAAATCTCTACAAAGTGAGGAAACGGAGGGAAAAAGGGAAAAAATGGAAATGTATTGCAACAGAGATCCCTAGTTAGATGCAAATGTCAAATGATGATTTGCGTCTTAAATCCAAACCAATCAGGGTCCCACAATAGGCCTTTTTTTTTTTTTGCAAAGTCCATCTGAACAATATTGCTGTCATGACTCAAACATTTAAATCAGCTGGAACATGTGCATGTCTAAGACAGTCAATATTCAGACAAGGTACAGCCAAAATGCTAACTAATGTGTGAGCTAAGCTACAATTGAAAGCAAAGACTAATCACCTGGAGTATCCCTCTAGTAGCTGGCTGAGGCGGGAGTAGGAGAGTCGAGACTCTGGTACGCTGACCAGGAAAGGCAAACCAACGTTCTCTGTGTTGGGTCGACAAAGACCTTTATGATTGGGCCAGTGGTTCCTCTGACACACTCTGGGGAGAGCAAAGCAAATGAATAAAAAATCAGTTTATATTAGAAATCAAGATTAGTTTGATGGTCCTAACCAGTGACATGTTAGCTTCAAACTGGCAGCATTTAGCCTCAAACCAGCAGCATGTTATCTTAGTTCCAAACTAGAAGAATATAAACCTCAAACCTCTGGCAACCTACCATCAAACCGGTAACATGTTTGCTTCCAATCAACATCAGTTTAGCCAAAAACCAGCAGCATGTTACCTTCAATTTGGTGGCATCTTAGCTTCAAACTAACAGTATGTTGGCCTGGATTCAAAAGATTTTGCAGCTGCACCTACTAACGAACTACGATCTTGTTGTATGCCACCTCTTAACCAGGTCGATGTCGAAAATGAGAATCAGTTCTCAACTAACTTACCTGGTAAAAAAAAAAGGTTAAATAACTTCTATAATAAAAAATTTAAAATAAAAAAATCAAAGTTTACTGGATTTGCTCCTATATATCCCTCTATGGCATTACCAGCCCTTTAAGACCTACCATTGTACAAGTCTACCAGGACATATTCTTACATTTGCACATACTGCAGGGCAATTTTTTGGAGTATTTTTATTTGCAATAAACCTAAAAAAAATGAAAATTGTTTTTGTTTTTTACTTATATTTGAAAACACAGAAATAGCATAACTGTATCCCTCAAATTTATAAAAAAGTTCCACAATATCCCTTAGTCTCGTTTATAAAGATTTTTGTCATGTGCATTTTATTGTATATTTTTACAAACCCATCACTGCAAAGAAAAAGCTCTCTGAGACCTGGTGAATGTGTGAAATGTTAGTCTAACTCCCCAGATTTTATATGCAAAAAGAATGATCAATCTGTCTTATCTGGTTTCAAATCTACCACCAATCAAAAATGAAAATGCAGTCATAGCGCCCACACTACGCTGGGCTCTGTAGGGTTAAACCAACATGTTGAAGGAAGTATGTTTTATGGCTCTTATCCAGGTTGTTTTCTCCTGGCTAGTTCCTTGCTGGTGTTGTATCTACTCTCAGATGTACGTCGCTTTGGATAGAAGCTACATGAAAGTGTAGAAAACTCACTGATTGCAGTAGCCCACGCGATAGCACCGAGTGCACCTCTTCAGCTTGTCCTCCTCAGACACTGGAGGCTTCAGGCAGGCGGCACATTTTGAGATGGGGATGTTGGGAACCTGGAGTTTCTGAAAAGCAAACGGGGGGGTCATTTAATATCTGGTGTATTTAACATGTTTCAGAAATATAAAATTAGGATGTTTTTTACCTGCTGCACTCTGAGTAAGACCACTCTCTCTTTGGCCAGGTCTTTGGAAAGCACCTCAAAGCAGAACAACATGTCAGAGGAGGACACTGTGTCCAGAGAATGGGACGGCAGGAACATACGCTGGAAGCGGTTCTTTCCCACCTGAGGAAAGAAATAATTAAAAAAACAAGTCAGGTTTTGTCCTCTGGTGTCCTTTGGCAAGTCACTACTAATGACTTTCATTTCTGTTGTATGAAAGCTAACAGAATCCAGTTACTAACACTGGTTTGTATCGTAAAGAGTCAAACATGTAGTGAATCATAGATTATTTTGAGCCATAAGAATAATCAGTTGAAAAAACCTATTGAGATCCAACAAACCCATTATTCCTTCACTTAAAGTTGTTGAAATTTCACGACATATTAAATTGTAGTAATCTGCAAATTGTGTATAAAGCTCACCAAGAAACTTTATCAGTCAATGTCCAGAACAGATTTGCAAAAAGAGAAAGTAAGCAGAACTTAAAAGGAACAGAGATCTTCATAAAAACAAGATTTAGGACCAAATTAATGGAACGTTGCATTTCTGCGAAAGGGGTCACTTTATGGAACAATCTAGAAGAGGAATCAAAAGAATTTAAATCACACGCAAGATTTAAAAACGGAATTCAAACCAGAATATTACTAAAACACTAAGAAATGAAGTAAGAGTTTCATAGTGTTTGTTATGAGAGAAAACTCTGATAGGAGTGAGAGTGGCTGTGCAGGACTCTCAGACTTTATTGTCATAACTCTGCCAAGGAATACGGTGGCGTTATGCGATGATTGGTGTTGGTTTGTCTGTCTGTCCATCTGTCTGTTAGCAACATTACACAAAAACTGACAAACAGACCTGGATGAAATTTTCAGGGAAGGTCAGAAATGATACAAGGACCAAGTGATTAGATTTTGGCAGTGATGCGGCTTATAGTCTGGATCCATAGATTTGTTCAAGATTTCTGTATCATTGCCAGATAGCAGCACGGCGTCACTGTAACTATGACAACAAGTGAACACTACATCAGCTGCCTGCTGACGATCAGCTGATTGTGATCCTGCTACAAATCCAACGCTGCGAACTTATCGGGACTTATCCATCGCAAATGATACAAAAAACAACTGATTAAACGGTGGGGGTGTTCCCGAGTCCCATCACATCCCGTCATCCGCTACATATTAAGGTCATATGATACGATTTAATGCTAATTGTAAACTGATTGTTTGATATAAAGCGGCAGATTACATACACTATCCTTCAACTGTTTGGGGTCACTTAGAAATGTCCTTGTTGTCCTTGCTGTTTTTTTCAATGAAGATAACATTAGATGAATGATAAATCCAGCCTAGACATTGTTAATGTGGTAAATGACTATTGTAGCTGGAAACAGCTGATTTTTAATGGAATATCTCCATAGAGGTACAGAGGAACATTTCCAGCAACCATCACTCCTGTGTTCTAATGCTACATTGTGTTAGCTAATGGTGTTGAAAGGCTCATTGATGACTAGAAAACCCTTGTGTAGTTATGTTAGCACATGGATAAAAGTGGGAGTTTTCATGGAAAACAGGAAATTGTCTGGGTGACCCCAAACTTTTCAATGGTAGTGTAAGTTTATTTTTCTTTCTCCTCCCTTTCATTTAGAAGTGAGAAATTTGCTTCTGTATTGAATTGATTTTTTTTTATTTTGTTATTGAATGAAATAAAAAGAAACTAACTAACTAAAAAAAAAAAAATATCTGACCTCTGCCAGTCTGAGGTTCTCTGGTTTGACCCTCACACTCCTGGAGATGGATTCGAGGACTTCAGTGGTGCTGGAGTTCTCCTTGCTCACGCTCACCAAAAACTGAGACACACATGCAAACAAATGCACATCAGAGAAGCAGTCAAAATATATATATATATATATATATATATATATATATATATATATATATATATATATATATATATATATATATAAATAAAAAACTTCACACTTTCACAATCACAGTAAAATTTTTGCACTATATTGGGAATTAACTCCCCGAATTACAAAAACCTTCAAAAACAAAAGGCATGAGAGGCATGTTATCTTAAAATTAAAATCCAAAACACCATTTAAAATCAATCTGTTAGAGCCAGAAACTTTAAAGACTTTCCTTTCTGAACTACTTTCCTGTGACATGCTGTTCCATCAGAAAGCTATACAAAATCCAAACTTAAAATCATGATTTTTCACTGAAATGACTTTGATTGATATTAAAAATTAGCCAAAAATATAACAGCTGCACCAGATTCTGTAAAAGAAAAAAATTTCTGCACTTCTTGGCACAACTGAGTAGCCGTGACCAACAGACATTTAACAAAAATTCAGCGACTTTTTGACAGAACTGCGGGCAGTTTTTAAACAGAGATCAGAGAAAGGTTTGGATGCAAATTAAAAAAGTAAAAAGCTAATTATGTATAGCGTGTAGAGCCATATTTTGCCAGTATTTATAACACCTTTAGGGAATTGGAAAAATGCTTGAAGTTGTTTTCATTCTGAATCAGGACATTTTTGTAAAATAATTCATCAAAGAAATTCCAGTTAATTTTTTTATTCTTGTAGGATTTATGGAATTATAACTTTTTTATTCTGCACAAAAACATGTTTGTGTTATTTCTATTTCTAACAACTGTCTCCACTGAGGTGCAGAAGTTTATATTGCAGAGAAAAATGAACCCATAGTGTGTGAAAATGTGAAAGAAGCAAATAAAAACAGCCTGAAATTGCTTTGGGGCTCAGAGGGTTACCACTGTTACCACAAGACTAGAAACCACTTATATTATCTTACCTTGATGGGTTTTTTATGAGGTTCCTTCGCAAAGTAGAAAACTGAGAGCACCTTTTGTTTCTGGGGCAACGGGACGGGCAGGTAGAGGAAGGGGTCAAAGGTGATAGACACCTGAAAACGAAGACAGAGAAGTTAGGATAGTGTTGTCATCATACTATAAAAGAAATCAACAGCATTTACTTCAGACAAATAAAACATTTTGTGAAGTTCTGAGTGTTACCTTGGAGCATGTGGGGCAAACAAGCTTGGATTTAAACTGGCCTTGGAAGAGGTCCACTATGAAGGAGTCGTTCCTCATCTTGTGCCTCTGCCAGGCCTCCTCAGCCACAACCTGCACCAACAGACAAAACATCAGGACAATGCTTGAGAAGAGTCTAGCAAGAAGGAACTCATCTTCTAATCTGTGTTCTCTCAGCTGCAGCACCATCATGTAAACAGAAAAACACATTTATGTGATTTCTGCATCACCAGCTGAATACATGTTGGGTTCCCATGGCTACGTGATACATACGGTGCGCAATACTGTAACCACACAGCTTCATTCAGTGATTTTACAGATCAATAGGTTTGCAGATGAAACATTTTCTCTCAGCTATAAATCTGTATCACTCATAAAGAATCATCAGGAAATGGTTTGGTTAAAGTTTCTCTAGACGATTTAAATCCCAGACTCTGAACACAACCTGCTCAGAATCATCAGGTACCACAGAGATCTAGCTCCACAGCATCGGTTACCACGGAGACATAGCTCCACAGCATCAGTTACCACGGAGATCTAGCTCCACAGCATCGGTTACCACGGAGATCTAGCTCCACAGCATCGGTTACCATGGAGATCTAGCTCCACAGCATCGGTTACCATGGAGATCTAGCTCCACAGCATCAGTTACCACAGAGATGTAGCTCCACAGCATCAGTTACCATGGAGATCTAGCTCTACAGCATCGGTTACCATGGAGATCTAGCTCCACAGCATCGGTTACCACGGAGATCTAGCTCTACAGCATCGGCTACCACGGAGATCTAGCTCCACAGCATCAGTTACCATGGAGATCTAGCTCCACAACATCAGTTACTATGGAGATCTAGCTCCACGACATCGGTTACCATGGAGATCTAGCTCCACAGCATCAGTTACCATGGAGATCTAGCTCCACAGCATCAGTTACCATGGAGATCTAGCTCCACAGCATCGGTTACCACAGAGATCTAGCTCCACAGCATCAGTTACCATGGAGATCTAGCTCCACGACATCGGTTACCACGGAGATCTAGCTCCACAGCATCGGTTACCACAGAGATCTAGCTCCACAGCATCAGTTACCACAGAGATCTAGCTCCACAGCATCAGTTACCATGGAGATCTAGCTCCACGACATCGGTTACCATGGAGATCTAGCTCCACGACATCGGTTACCATGGAGATCTAGCTCCACAGCATCGGTTACCACAGAGATCTAGCTCCACAGCATCAGTTACCACGGAGACGTAGCTCCACAGCATCAGTTACCATGGAGATCTAGCTCCACGACATCGGTTACCATGGAGATCTAGCTCCACAGCATCGGTTACCATGGAGATCTAGCTCCACAGCATCGGTTACCACAGAGATCTAGCTCCACAGCATCAGTTACCACGGAGACGTAGCTCCACAGCATCAGTTACCATGGAGATCTAGCTCCACGACATCGGTTACCATGGAGATCTAGCTCCACAGCATCAGTAACCATGGAGATCTAGCTCCACAGCATCGGCATAGGCTCAGCACACCTCCCTAACCTGCTCATCTCGCTTCATAGTCCCATTTCTAGACACCCGGCAGGTGAGCAAAAACACCTACTTCATCGAGCCGTCCGTCGGAATCGACCGTCTCCGTGTACGGTTTATTCTGGATGCGGTTCAAGTCCTCGTGGAGTCCATCCAGCAGGAACGCCATGAACTCCTGGGCGTCGTGCTGGGCGTAGCCTGTAAACTGACTTGCTTTACTGGCCACGATCGCCTGTAAAGAAACAGGAAATGAGAGAAAGAGGAAATGAATACACAGATTATGAAGTGATAAATATATGAAGTATGCAGCTACAGAAGAGGAACAACGTTTGCAGATGTTTAATACACAGAAAAAAATATCTGAGTTCTGCTGGTGTACCTTGAGTTTGGAGGGTTGGAAGGCATGATGTGTTCCCTTCCAAAGGGCCCTGAGCAACACAGCAAAGCCGATGGCGAGCCTACCTCCTGTTCCCAGTGGATTATTGCAATTGATCTCTGCCTCAAATGCTCGATCTGGCCAGAGATAACAGAAACACCCTCAAATCACTGCAGTAAAACTTGACCAAACTGATCTTCATGTGATTGAAACAGGTGAGCACTATAAATGTAATTGTCCTTTTAGTGGCTGGTCACGGCCATATATATATATATATATATATATATATATATATATATATATATATATATATATATATATATATATATATACACACTTAAGCCTTTTGTGTTTTTGTGTGATTAAGCTACTGTCTATTCCCCCTCAAAATTAATTTTCTATCAACCTTAGGCCATCGTGTTTAAAGAACTAGGTGACCCAGATTTTCCAGCAATTATTTCGGTGTTTTTTAAACGCTTAAACTGCAGAAACTACAGTATTTCTGGCTTATGCGGATAAATCCAGTGGAAGTTACTGAGTCCTAATTAAACCAGCCCCCCATGGGCCAAATCTGTGTAGCCAAGCTGTAATGAAAAACTTCTTAGCAACAAAATGGGCGGCTGTTTATGGCTGCTGTATTAAAACAGTAACATTTACTACACCTTTGGTTGGCTTTATGAGCTTTTCACCAGAGTGGTAGTGGGATATACATGGTTTCATTAGGTTTAGGAGCTGAGGAAGAGGTGGAAATCAGTATTTACCGTGAAAGTAATCCCTGAGTTCTCTGGTGTTGGACAGGGACTGGATGACGCTGTTCATGAAGCAGGTGTTGCCCAGGTTGACCAATCCTGTAAAACCAGGCAGGCACACCTTCTTCTCTTCCTCTTCCTCGTGGCGCTCGTTGCTGGCGGGAGGTGCGTGGGTCATGGGCTGGACCATGCAGGTAGGTTTCAGCTGGAGAGACATCACACAACCATTTATTGATCTTCTGGTGCAACAACTTTAATAAGTAGCTGTCAGGAAACAAACAACAAGACTCACCGCGGTAACAGCGGGCTCTGGCTTGGTGATGGCGACGTGCTCGGAGACGGTACGAGGAGCCACGGTGTCCAGACCCCCGTCCTCCACTCTGGGTGAAGCCTTGGGGGCCTTGGGTTTCTCCTCCCCAACCCTCGGAGGCTCCTCTTTGGCCGGGAGGCTGTGCTGGCTGCTGCCCGGCTGACTTTTCTCCATGCAGGCAGGACTGGAGGGCACGGCAACCTTGGCGCCACCCACTGCACCTTAAACAGAGGAGGATGGAGCTTGTGGTTAGAAGACTAAGGTCAACCGTGACAGAGTGGAGAACACTGTCTGTGTTTCCTCTACATTCATTTAGGAGTGGCGGGCCGCCATTCCTAAATCCTAGCCATCGCTCCTTCAAATTTCTTTTTTATTTTTTTCTTGTCGGAAATATAACACCGCCGCATGTCTCCACCTTCATAGCAGAGTCCTGCACTGTGTCGGGTACTCGCGAGTACCAAGGTAAACTACTGATAACTATCTTGTTCAGTATCTACTCTTTCATACGTCGGGTTAATACAACGTTAATTACTTGCGAGAGCGCGGTCTTGAAAGCGACGTCACGTCAAGCACCCAGGCAGCAGGTCAGAGAGTCAGAGGAGCGTCGACTTGGAAAACAGGGCAGCGACTTACCAGAGAAAAGGTAAACTTATTAGCTTAAGATAACTCATAATAGATTTTACAAGTTAAATAGACATTCGCAAAATACTGATGGCCTGCTAACGTTACGTAGCACATCGGCCCAATTAACTGAAGCTACCGATGTAGCTTCAGTTAATTGATAAATTAAACCTGTTCAACCCGAAACATCTCCAGTCCCATTTTCCAAGAGCACCACACCTCAGGGGTCACACCATCTCTGGGTTACATATAGATTAGCACCCATATTAACTTACTAGTCAAGTTACACAGTTCAAGTTCCTGTTCCTGAGATCTTCCTGAATGAGACAGATAAACTACACTAAACACAAGAGCTGTACATTAAACTGATGTACAAAGAGCATTTAGCCTTCTATAAGCTGTGATTTTCCCCTTTTTCATGCAATATCCATGATCTATATGCTCATACAAGCTCAGACTGCGACCCACAGTCTGCTGGATAAGTTAAATTGTTGACAAGTAGAAGCCTGGCAGCAGACCTTGTGTGGCCGGAGCCTCCAGACCTCCCCAGCGCTGACTGTGCCTCTTCTTCAGGGTGATGTCCAGGCGGGACGGGGTGAAGGAGTAGCTGCACTGTTCAGGCTGGATCAGGTTCCTGAAGAACAGCAGGAAAAAAATGTACAAATAACACACGGGTTAACATATGAGCATCAATAGAGTGTGACACTATTTGACAACTGATGTTTTGGAGACGTTTATAGACAAACAACATCGACTCTCAGAAGCAGAATCATCTTTATACCTGCACTGTCCTTGCTTTTAGGCCAAGTATTGGCGAAAAAAAAAAACTCTGGCACATGGTGAAGAGTGTTTTTTGTCCACTGAACACTACTACTTTATTAGTTTTATGTGTTTGACCCGATGCAGCACCAGCGTTTGGCACTTGTTTTGTTTATTCATGGCTCATGAGGCTCAAATAACGGCTCCGATTAGCTGGCAGGGTTTCCTGGAACAAATCAATTCAGTGTACTTCTGCAGTGAGCCCACGCTTCAGAAGAGGAACAACATGCTAACGCTGCCCCTCTCCAGCTGCTCTTTTTTAAAACGCCGTGTTGTTTTTAAATCTAAACTGTGATTCCGACCCTCACCTGAGTTTGACTTGCCACTTGAAGACTGTGTTTGGTCCACAGTCCGAATGGAGCCGCAGGAAGTTCGCGTCGCTGTAAAAAGGACAACACAGGAGTCAGTGGTGGTCGTTTGAAGAGATTAAAAATGGAATCACCGAGTAGTACCAGTAGTTTAATCAAATTTACTACCTCGTCTGAAAGATGAGGGTGAAGTCTTGTTCCCTGAAGATGACTCTGGCCGTGTCCCTGCAGATGCCCTTCATGTAAACATTGACCACCATCAGGTCCGTTCCCTTCTCGTACGAGTCGTTCTTGACAAACTGCAGGTTCACCATCGGCTCTGGGGCTGCAGGAAGTTAATACAGGTATTAATGAACTCACATTTATCTGCTTTAAGCACAACACACCCACATATTTATCTACATCCACTGTATATGCACGGATTTTGTGTTTGTGTGGAAGTGCAACAATCAGAAAACAAATGAAAAGAAGAGCAAAAATCTGAAATGTGGTGTTAACTTGCATCTGTTCTTGAATTAAAACGAGGGCCAAGATAGAGGAAAAGTTCTCAAAGTCGTAATAAAAGTTAAAGAGTCAATTTTAAATTCAACCATCAAGACTTTAAAACAAACAAAACACCAAACCAGGTATATTTACTCCTGAATTTTATAGCAGTGTGAGATTTTTGTTAACCCTCCTGTTATGTTGCAGGTCAAATTGAGCCATTTTAAAGTAAAAAAAGGTATTTTTTTTGTACAAAGCTTCTTCTGCTTGATTTATTGTGTAATCAACTTATAAGATGAAAAAGGTTCATTTTGCATATTTGCAAACCCACTCTGAACAGATGTGTGTTAATTTATCAACAGCAATAGATAAAAAGAAGAAAGTCAAAATGGAAAATAAAATTTAAAAAAAATCAATGTCAAGTAAAACTATTTTATTTGTAGTTCTTTAAAATGTACCTTTAAAACAGTTTTAAAATGCATTTTTTTTTAAAAAATTATTCTTACTGAACCACGATCTGTGAGAGGTAAAGAACACCACTGCACTAAAAATTGAAATGTTTGGTAATAGAGTTAATAATGAGATGAAAACAACGTTTATTGGGATTTTTGGGTTTCTTTTGCCTAATTAAACAAGGCCCAGGTCAAACAGACTCAGGAACGTCATTGCTGTTCCTGAGAAACGAACCTATTGGAGGGTTGAGTCAAGAGAAAGTTGAACTGACTCTCTGGTTTTCATTATTTAAAATTGTAATAAAATTATGCTTCAGAACTCACCGAACCAAAACAAACACAAAACAATCAACTACAGGTCCTGCCTTACAGCATTCTTCTACGTTAGGTGAAATTAATTTAGATTTATCTCCAACAAAGCCTTCTGCATTCTCAGAACTTCTCAGCTGACCTTCCTGCTGCTTCATCTCCAGCGACGGTTCTTCCTTCGACTGGTCCCGTTTCTCCTCCTCGTCGCAGCTGCTCTGGTTCTGCGTTAGACTGGCTGACTGGTTTTGTTTTTCAGTCACGCCGGCAGCCGGTACCGGTGCCGCCTCCAGTGATCCAGACTGCTGGAGGATCAGAGTATCCTGCTCCGATTCCTGCTCAACAGGCTTCTTCTCTGGCTCAGAGTCCGTTCGGTCCCCCGGTTTCTGGGGAGAATCAGAGTCCACTTCCTTGTTGAAGCCGACGGGTTTGAGGCAGTCGCTGGTGCTGAGGGGAGCTTCAGGCTGGGCATCGCTGACTGTAGCTCCAGATGTGTCCGCACACTGGTCTCGCTTCTCTTCCTGCTGAATCAGAAAAAGAAAAGGAATTTTACTTAAAAACCTTAAGAGGAGACAATATCGAGGAACTCTAATAGTAGTACACAGTAGTTTTCAAGAAGAAAACAAGAAGCTTGATTCAGTTCTGACCAAAACCATGTAGAGCCCAATACTAGTGACTTCTTTAATGACATCTAAACCCACACAGAAAGAACTAGAAAAGCACTCAGAGCTTGGTACTTCAACAAGGCTGTCCATTCCAACATATGGCATTATCAGAAATACAGAATTACTTTATTTTTTTTAGAAATGCAGCAATTGGTTATTAGGGCACCATAGAAAATAGTCTGGCTTAAAACTGGTACGTGGTGCAATAAAGGTTGGAGACCGCTGAGCTAAAGTATCTGCAAAGCTGACTTTTGTGACGTTAGATTAGAAATCTGATGCTGATTATTGGTGATCAAGAAAAGCAGATGACTAACATTTGGGACCGATAAATGTTAAACATAATGTTGTAACAGCATGTGATATCAGAGAACCTGTCATTCATAACTAGACTTCTTTACTCATAAGGGTGACTGTACCTGAATATGTAAAATAGAAACAGGTGACATTCAATTATCTCCTCTATTTATCTGGATTGACTCTTTTTTTATTGCCCACTAAGGGCCAGATCTTAAATTAATTCTTGTTTCCCAGATTCTGTTTCAGGTTAATCTGTGGCTGCCTTCCAACTTAGCCACTAGCTGTTAGCATAGCATTAGCCACTGTGCTAGATGCTAACTTCCTGGTCTGTGTTTCTCTTTCAGACATTTCTGAGCCCACAGAGTGACGACAGACAAAGAGAGGAGGCTGATCAGACCTGAAGTAGAGCATAGAATTTATCGATAATCTGCAAATGTAACAATAATTGGTAAAAAGCCAAATATCGGCCACGATAATCAGTCTATCCCCGCACTAGATGCCCCGAAGACACCTCAGTATGCTACAAACAGGCAGTAATGTCCTGTAAGACTCACTCCTCTTCATTATTCAATCTGTTTTGTGAACAAACTGTAAAACCGGTGACAGTTAGGTGACAACACACACACATTGAGCTCGTTTGCAGAGACTTGTAATTATGTGGGGCGTCTGCCGTGAGTTAAAAAATTAAATTAATTGATAAAATAACAAATGTCATCCAAGCTCTGGAGAAACTTGAAAAGGCAGAGCCCACACATGCCAGATGGTGTTACTGGCTGTCATCTTAATAAATCACAGTGATGAGCGATTTAAGGAAATAATCCAAGTATAGTTTTTTAAAAATTAAATTCAGTGACTGTAGTGACTTCTTGGATGTTCTCAGAGTTCAGTTAGAAAAGTTTACTTCTATTTCTAGTTTGTCAAATAGAAAAATTAAGCCTGCATTTTGTAGCAAGGTGTTAAATTTGTGGTTTAATTAAAATTATTCTAATTTAGTCAATTACAATTATCACAAACAAATAAGGGATTATGCACTGCCCGTCCAAAAAAAAAGTCACACCCTAATATTTCCTTGGACCGTCTTTAGCTCTTAGAACGACACACATTAACTGTGGCATCGTTTCGATAAGCTTCTGCAATGTCACAGCATTTATTTCTGTCCAAAGTTGCATTTATTTTCTGCCAAGATCTTATATTGATGATGGGAGAGTCGGGCAAAGTCTTCTCCAGAACATCCCAAAGATTGTCAGTGGGGCTGAGGTCTGGACTCTGTAGAGGTTAATCCATCTCATGCTCCCTGATCCACTCATTCTCAGGCATGGCAATGACAAATTTTGATTTCAGCTGAAAATGTTCGGTATACAATCTTCAGGGGGGGTCCAGGGGGGCACAGCCGCCCTGAAGCCGAGAGGTTTTCAGTAAAATAGAGGTGATTTAGAATGAAAAACATGCATAGAATTACAGAAGACTAGATTGTAATGAATAAGTTAATTTAATGAAAAGTTAACTTACTTTTTCTTCAATGTTGTCTCACTGCATTTAGTCCTACAATCTTTACAGTTCTATAGGTCTTTTAACACTATTTACACTGGAGTTCTACACTGGTCACAAAGTCACTTCCAATGTCACAGTTTCCTCTATGGAGTCAGCTGTGTCAGTTTTCTTTACATTTCCAGAACATTCTTTAAACGCTATCAGGGATTCATTTTGCCCTGAGTCATGAGTCAAATACCCAGTGTTTTGTTAAATGACTCAAATGACTTTTCTCTCAAGCCAATTCCATCGGAACTTGTTTTTGTCACTTTTATCTATTTCTAGCACCGATGACTCTTGATCTTTCGATAAAAACCTCATGATTCCACCGAAAACGATCCCAATAGCTCAAAATTCCAACACGAACATGCCGCCATGAATTGTAACAAAAGAATGCATCGAGCAATTTGATTGGTCCAATTGTTGGCAGCTAACCAATTTTGACCAATCGCAAGGCATTTTACAATGCAGCAGGAGCTAGACTGGTTCTCTTTGTCTGTTACGCTGCGGGAGAAACGCCGAGCGCTTCTCAAAAACCGGGAGCAAGAGTAACAAAAACATACCTCACCCCCCCTAAAATTTTCTCAACGGATTTGGACGATTCACAGAAATGATCAATTTGAAAATTAAAATGGTGGATTTCCGCGGAACGGCGGAAAATTGCCATGCCTGCATTCTCAATGTGAGCCCCATGAATCCTGGCATCATCATCTTGGAACATGTCCATGTCATCAGGGAAGAAAAACTCCATTGATGGAAAGACCTGGTCATTCAGTATCTTCAGGTATCAGCTGACCTCATTCTTTGGGAACATAATGTTGCTGAACCTGACCAACCCCAGATCATAACTCTAACCCCCACAGGCTGGTAGACACTAGACATGATGAGTTCATCACTTCATCTGCCTCTCTTCTTACCCTGATGCCCCCATCACTTTGGAACAGGGTAAATCTGGACTCATCAGACCACATGACCTTCTTTCATTGCTCTAATGAGTCCAATCTTTATGCTAGCTAGCAAACTGAAGCCTTTTTTGTAATCAGTCTCACTGATCAGTGGTTTTCTTAGAGCTACAGCTGTTTAGTCCCAATCCTTTGAGTTCCCTTCACATTGTGTGTGGAAATGTTCTTACTTTCACTATTAAACATAGCTGTGAGTTCTACTGTTGATTTCTTACGATCATCTAAGAGTTTGTTCTGACCACATTTGTTCAGCACAAGTTCTCCACTATCCTTCAGGTTTTAATAATGCGTTGGACGGTTCTTAACCTGATTTTAGTAGTTTCATCTCCTTAGTTGTTTTCTTTGCTTGATGCAGGCCAGTAACTTGACTCTTCTGAGACAGATCAACATCCTTTCCATGACCACAGGATCTGTCTTCCAACATGGTTGTTTAAGAAATGAGGAGCTCCTCACTGCATCAGCTACGGTTAAATAAGTTGTTGCAGCTGAAACGAAATCCATCACTGCAGTAATTATCCAATGGAGGCTCTTACCTATTTGATTAGTTAAATCCAGGTTCTGACTATTTTTTGGACAGGCAGTGTATTTTGGCTTCCAGGAGAGATCTACTAGGGCAAACCAGGCTTTCCTTATCTCCAGCCCAGATTACAGTAACCAGGTTTCTTGTTTACACGAAAATCAGGGCACTGGAGCAAGATGACTGTAACCCAGTTACTTAAGCACATGTAAACACAGTGAATGATGAAGTGCTGCTGTGCTTCTCTAGGTTTTGTAAAGCTGGACAGAAGAAAAAAATAAAAGCAGCACAGAATCACAAGGCCAATGAGGGCTCTTTTTTGTGACTTTTGTCCTCCAGAATCCTCTAATGTGGACGTTACTGTGGAGAATTGTGGACTTCCTGAGCGGTTTCAAACTACTGGTCTAAACCGCAGTAATGTCTGAAGCTCAAGGGTCTGATGTTAAAAATGCATTCAAGTTGTGTTTCTACACTCATCAAAAGCACAAGCATGAGCCTCTGTGCCAAATCTGATAAAATGGTGAGCAGAAAATAGGCGTAAACTCCTTCAAATCATGAGTCTTGATCAGCACGTCTCTGGAAATGAAATCACAGATTTCAACTCAAGGGCCAACCTCTGATTAAAGAGCATTAGCGTTCTAGTTTTTATATAAATATCATGGTATTAATAAGTCCCAGATGGATGCTAGCATTGGCCAAAATTCAGAATCATTTAAATAATTTAAATTTGTCGATGGCATAGATTTTGAAAGGAATTTAGATATTAACACCAGCATTCTTTGGCACACACAGGTCAGAAAATGTGTGTAAAAAATATGTGTAATATTCATATTTTGGTACATTTTTCTGCCACATAGGACATTTTAACTTGAAGTGTATATTACACTTATTGTGCATTTTGCATTTTCCTTCTTGTTTCCTTTTCTTGCTGCATATTTTTGCTTATTCATCTGTATTAATGGCGGCGGTAGCTTCACCTTTTCTGCTGTAACAACCGAATCTTCCCCTCACGAATTAATTCAGTATTTCTATTCCACTCCTGAAAGAATTTGCATAAAATATCACTGATGTGTGCAATGCTGTTATTTCATACGTATATTTTGGTTTATTTTAATTTTTGTTCTACATTCCTTTAATGTTTGCACCATCTCTACTGCTATAATGTTGGAAATTCCCCCACTGGGGGATCAGTAAAGGCTTATATTATCTGAAATGTGCAGTATGTCTTTAAAATTAATCAATTACAGCTGAGTAAATTTACCAGCAGCGGTGGTCTTTTTTTATAGCTGGTGAAATTATTTGGTATCAGCTCCAGTATGTCAATTCAGATTAAAGAAGATTTGATTATTTCAGGGTTTTTTTTGGTACATGTCTCGTCTGGTCTATACTGGTCACTATAATTCAGTGTCTGCAACAAATAAACTGAAATTTAGCAAAACCTAAACACACTTTAAAATCCTACATGAAAGCTAATTAGGTATTGCATTTAAAGTAGCAACCTTGAGGTCACAGCTCGTCTCACCTGTGTTCTGTTGGTGTTGCCTGCAGCAGCTACTCCTGGACCTTTTTCTGCTCGGTTGTCTCCATCCCTGCGTTGCGTCTGAGGGCTCCGACCAGCGGGCGCTTTATCGTTAGTTGCTGTAGACTTGACAGAGGCGGCATCCCTGTCGGCTGGTGATGCCGCCTCCTTGGTGGTCTTGGGCGGCCGTACGATGGGGCGCTTGGCGCTGGGTTCCTGAGGCTGCTGCTGCTGCTCGCCTCCCGCGACGTTAACAGGCTTGCTGGTGGCGGCTGCTGAGGCGTCTCCGGCTCCGGTTTTCACCCCGACGGAGTCCGTAGTGGTCTTGTCGGACGCTGGTTTGTTCTTCAGGCAGCGCTTCACGCCTCGCTCAGCTTTGCCACCGCTGCGTCTGGACTCTGTGCTGTGTGCAGGTGAAGATGGAGGCTGAGGTGAGGATAGTTTGGGTTTCTCAGATGATTCCAAGGCAATGGGCTTTGAGTCGTTTTTAGTCTCTGTGGGTGCCGCCTCCTTCTCCTTCTTGTTGGACTGCAGCAGAAGCAAAGTCAGACTGAGTTAAGAAACCTGTTTACAGTTTGAATCCCACTCATTACTAAAAGCATTTATTACTGCAGATAAAATCATTAAACTAAAGTAAAAAAAAAATGCACCTTAAGAGAAGGCCAGATGTGAAAGGGAATCTTCTTGTGCATGATGAGATGCAGGAATCCACCCTTTTCCTTGTACTGGACTCGACTACATGAGGCCTCAATTTCCTCCTGCAACTGGCAGCTCCATTGCCGTCCATCTGAGAGAATTAAAACTCACGTTTAGAGCAGAACTAGCCTTCAACATCAACGATAAGATATACAATACAGGCCAAACGTTTGGAAGCAACTTCAAGTTTCTGTTCACATTGCCCTTCTTAAAAAACAGTGTGAATTCTACAGATTCTGGGATGTATTTACTGCATGATCAGACTTTGTTTTCAATGATATGCACCATTTTTCTCAATTTACCTCTGGGTGTACACTGAAGTTACCAGACAATTGCTGAATAAATGTTAACAAAAGAAAAGAAGGCTTTAGTTTTATAGTTGAGAAGATTTACAAGAGTCACTTCAGTGTAAAAATAAAAAAACAAACCACAGTCTGCATTGTTCACTTTAGCTCTTTGGTTTTGGAGAGTTTACAGACAAAAATCCCGATAAATCTCAGCTGCACCCATATCTCTATAACTACCAGAGAAAGAAACAAGAGTCCAGATACAAACACCTGATAATTACAGTAAAAATGTATTCTGATGAGCGACTCTGTATATAATAATCACTATTTTGTTTCAAAGCGCACAAATTTGATCTTTTTTCCAAACATTTGGCCTGTAGTGTACAAGTCAGACAAAGATTTCAAAACAGTGTAAATATCTAAACTCTTGAGACTGAAGCTTTCACCCTATTTAGGATACATCTTATCCTCTCTTCACTGGCTCCCAATCAATTCTCGTGCTCATTTTAAAATACTGGTGCTAATTTTTAAGGTTCTGTCTGGCCAAACACTGCGGTATATTGTCAGCCTCCTTCACAATGACGGCCCAAATAGAGCTCTCAGGTCAGGCCAACAAAATGACTTGTCCTTCTAACCAAGTACAAAACCCCTGGTGGCTGCTTTCCAAGCTCTCACACCAAAACTGTGGAATGCTCTTCCTCTACAGCTGAGATCAGTCGACTCCTGTGAAGCTTTAATGAGGCAGCTGAAAATGTTTTTATTCAGACAGGCTTTTCGTTTACCTGTAGCTGCTTTATTTTATTTATTGTTTTTGATGCACTGTATTTAAACTGGTCCCCTCTGTTTTAACAATTTAAGACCTTAATCATTTTTGTTTTATCCTGGTTTTTTTGTCGCTGTAAAGCACTTTGAGATCTTGTGCCTGTGAAAGGTGCTATATAAATACATTTTACTAACTATTTTCTAGTTTTCACTCACCTGGGAAGGACACGTTGCAGTGTGTGTCAGTGAAGGTGGTGTTGATGTCCTCTATCCTCTGCACTCCTTCCCCACAGCGCAGCCTCACCGTCACTTCATTGACATTCTGCCTCCAATCCACAAACAGATCTGAGGAGAACAAAGCAACATTAAAGTGAAACCAGAGACTGAAGTTGAAAATAAACCTCTTCCTCATTCCATTGTTAGTCACAGCCCCGCGCGACTGCTGAAGTTTAAAAGATTAAAAAAAAAAAAAGAAAGAATTTCTCTGGAAAATGAAACACACAAAAACAGAAGAGGCTTAATCTCTACCTGTACGACCAACCTGAGAGATTATAGGCAAACACATACTGAAATACACCTGCACACAAACTCATATATCGCTGCGCTCAAGTGGGTCAGTCCAGAAAACTCACGGACAGACTGAACCAGTGAACTCAGCAATCACAGACGGGACGGCTAAATTTATCTGCGCCACACGGACTCTATTCCAAGTAAACAATCGCATGAAAAGCAAGCAGAATTTCAGAAACCTTGCTACCACACACACACACAAGAGAAAATATCCCAACATGAAGAACGAAAGCAAAAAGACAAAAGTACCATTTTTCATAGTGACCTCAGAGTTGTGGCAGCGACTGAAGAGAAACTCTCATTGCAAGAACAAGAACAGCAGGTTCTGGATTCTCCGCCGGTTAAAAAAAAAAACAAAAAAAAAACACATATGGATCGACCATGCGGTCCTCAACGGCAACTGGAGAGCTTCTACTTTCCCACACTGACTTCTTCTCTCAGCCTCGCTCTCTCTCTCCAACCTAATCACCCCAGAAAGGTCAGAGGCAACACTCAATCCCTTTCAGCTGGTCGCAGTCGTATTCCCAGAGGAGCGACGTCACAGCGAGCTCTCATGACTGTGTTAAATGGCGCGTTAGCATTCGTGACATGGACACGTTTTAGCATAGAAACACGCAGATCTTCTCGGCCACCAAAAGTACATAATCCTGTGCATTCTCACACTACTGAAAACTGTACTTTTAGCTATTGATGCATGGATTTTATTTATTTACTGAATTTATTTATTTGATAGGGACAGTGCACATTAATGAACGTCTATGTTAGACAGCAATAGACGGAAATATGAAATATTTCATATGAATTCATATGAAACATGAAAACAGCTTCTGGAAAATCAATAACTAATGATGCTTTAAGATTACTGGGCCAAAAAATGAAAAGATATCAAAGAAAGATTAACAAAACAGTTGATGTCACGCTACACTCACGATATCTGGCGACTGTCTGACATCATCACTCCTATTGCTAGCATATACACTACTGTTGGAAAGTTTGTGGTCACCCAGACAATTTCATGTTTCCATGGAAACTCACATTTTTATTCATGTGATAACATAATTACAAAAGGGTTTTATAATCATCAATTAGCCTTTCAACACCATGTACCAGCCATTTCCAGCTAGAATAGTCATTTACCACAATAACAATGTCTGGACTGTATTTCTCATTCATTTAATGTTATCTTCCTTGAAAACAAACTGCTTTTCTTTCAAAAATAAGGACATTTAACCAGAAGTTACCCACACTTCTGAATGGTAGTGTACATATTCAACTATTAAAATCCTTATTAATACTGAAGCATAGTTATGAATTCCAGGTTTCCTGCTATTACATACTATTAAAATACAACATTTGGGGAGTCAAATATCATTCATCTGTCTTTCCTGATTACTAGTAATCGCCATCTCCCCCAGAAAACCCACATCAGCTTTATATCAAAGAAAAAACTAACACTGAATAACAACAGTATATATCACTGCACCACGATAAATACGCAGCATTTCAAGTGCTGTAGTACCATTTTTACAGCTAAAATGTACAAGTGATTTCTATTTTTACTATTACATTAACACATACCACAAACTAAATTTAAAAACACAACAGCTGCGTAGCTCTGAATAACAATAATCACCGTACGTCAGATTTACTTTAACCATTTCTGATGCTGTTTTTAATCATCTTTTCCATAATATCTATTGAAAGAGAACCATCAGTAAACACAGGCACATGTTGAAGAAGATAGAAACTGAGAAACACAGTTCATGCGGTCAAAACCAACCATTCTAGATCAGGGCGTGACACTAATTCTGTTAGAATTAGAGCATAAGAGCACAATTACTGCAACAGTGGGTGATAAACAACAAAAACATCAAAACAAAACTAAAAGTAAAGTGCAATGACTGACATTTCATGTATTATCAAAATCCAGCCAGTTTGATGATATTCAGGTAACAGACACAGATAAACAGAGTCCAGCAGGATGGGAGTATAAACCTGTTTTGTGTTATAACTGGTAAATTAAGGGCCACATCTGCATAAGATCCAACACTACGGCTTTATTTTCTTGCTAGTTCAATTGTTTTATTACAAATTTGCACAGTAATCAATATCAACGAGATGTTAGAATCAGTATTTTTAGCCTGCTTATCAGATTACTTGGTAATTGTAATAGACGTCTTATATTCACTTCCATTCTTCATGTGTGGAGGAATATGACTCCGAGTGTTGCTCTCTAACCAGAGTAAGTGTCAGTGGATTTGCCATTTCAAGATGAACAGTAATGATATAACTTTAAGTTAAAACCAGCCATTTTGTCCATGTAAAGACACATATGGTACAGACGGCCACCATAGATATCCTTAAAATTACCTCAAAATGAATAAATCTAGCTGGAGATGTTTGCCTGTTTTTAAGTGGTAAGTCTTTCACTTCACTATAAGAGATGAGGCTCATGTCGTGTCTAAAAATCAAGGTTCTGTGTGCATTCTTTATATTACACCTGTTCAAAAATGGTGGATTTAATTAAAGATGCACTTGTTTCCCTTGTCTTAGACTTATTTCAGTCATCAACTACATTTAACTACATTTGTGGTAAGGAAAATAAATTATTTAAGTGGTTTTGTGTGGTTTACAAGAACTTAGACTTTAGGCTGTTTGATCAAAGGTTTATCAAGAATAAGGTAAGACTTGCATCAATATTTACACCCACAGGGATCAAACTGAAATAAATAATTGCTGGTGATTTGGTCAATAAAGTTGCTTTATCAACACTGCAATGATTCTTGTGCAAATGTACAACTGTTGGACTGTCAGTTACTGGCGACGTTAGCCTCATGTACAGTCTGTGTATCTGTTTATATTGTAAATGTTTAGAATACACAGATGAGTTGCTGGCTCAGATTTGTCCAAAATGACTCCAAATGTCCTAAGAATGACTAAAAAAGATCATAAAGAAATCAAAAGTTTAAAAAAAATCATAAAACTGGTCATAAATGAATTAAAAATGGTTCAAAATGACTAAAACTGGTCACAAATTAATCTAAAAATTGGAAAACTGATCATAAGTCAATCAAACTTTGATGAAAATTACTAAAACTAGTACAAAATAAATCAAAAATTGGTTGTAAAACTGGTTGTAAATCAATCAAAAACTGCTAAAAATGACTAAAACTGGTCCAAAATGAATTGAAAATTGTTCAGGACTGGTCAAGATATCTAAAATTGACCAAAATAATTCAAAATATTTCTCATAAATGAAATGAAATTTGATCAAAATGACTAAAACTGGTCATAAATTAATCAAAATTTACTGAATACTGCATATATTTATCTTTATTTTAACCTGTATATTATCGATAGCAATCATTTTTCTTGCACTGATTGTATTTTTTCCATCATATTTTTGTTCTAATTTTGCCTGTTGTAATCAGTTGTAGATATACAGAATCACTCCACTGCTGTGTTTTTATTCTTAATTATTATATTCTTGCATGCAGTTTGTGCATCAACAAAGTGTTTATTTATCCACCTATAACTGATTAAAAAGTAGGACCGGTAAAACGTGACCTACAGGATCCGGCTATGGATTTTTTTCAAATTAAAAAATCCACAAAGCATTCAGGGATGAAATACAAGGACAGCTCCTTACAGAACTTACTTTAATTCATAATAATTTATAATAATTTAATTTAAATCCAACTTGCGAGTTGTCTCTCTCTCTGCGTGTGTGTGTGTGTGTGTGTGTGTGTGTGTGTGTGTGTGTGTGTGTGTGTGTGTGTGTGTGTGTGTGTGTGAGAGATTATGCAGAAAACTATAATATCCATACAAAACCCTTCAGTCTTCATACAAGACAGCCCACAGTTCCTTTCTTTTTATACAAGATTTTTTTAAACTGATTTGTCCTACATTTCCTGCACTTTTAAATGCACAAAGCAGGATTTTCTGAGCTCTACCACTAGAAGTAGAATCTAGGAATAGTTGACATGTTGTTATTGTCAAACGCTGGTGTGCGGGCGTCGAAAGAAAAACAACTCCACCGCTGAAACCTCCTCCTGTTAGACCGAAACGTCCATTCAACCACGAGCGCTTCAACGAAAGGCATCTAAAGGAGAGCCGTAATCCACAGCCACACATGCAAAACTCTGAAAAAATACTTCCAATTAACCACACACACACTAACTGCACAATAAGTGAAAAGAACAGAATGTACAAAGGAATCCACTCGAACAAAAAGAATTCAAGCTGCAGCATGAATTGCAATTAGGTCGATGCAATTAACAGCAAAGAGGTAGTACTGAAAAAAAACAGAACAAAAGGAGGCTTCTTGTCTTTTTCAATACAAAAATGTGTTTGTATGGCTATTAGATGGGAAGATGAATATGATGAATAACAGAAATGTAAAATGTAAAATGTGCTTCTGACAGATCAAAGTGTGCCGATGCTGCTGTATCAACATGTCAAGAAAGTCAGACCATAAATGTTAAAATGACCAACACAATAACGTCGGTCCTTTGTAGCCTTAACACACCCACAACAATGATCTTTATCTAGATGTGTTCGCCTGTTAATGATGCAAAACTGCAGGGCCAGAAGTTACACTTTTAGAAGTGCATTACTATATTTAATAAGAATAGACCAATTATCAGCATGACAAATTATTGTGGCCGATATTTGGCATTTTTACAATTATCGGTGTCATTATCTTTATTGGCCAGTTATTAATAAATAAAATGCTCTACTTCAGGTTTGATCAACCTCCTCTGTCTGTCTGTGGTCTCAGAAATATCTGAACAAGAAACACAAACCAGGAAATCAGCTGCTTTCATGGTGGCGAAGGCTACGCTAACGGCTAGCGGATTACTGTGGTGGACACTTGGCGTTTCTCGATTTTCTACATTTTAATTAGCTGATTAATGTTAAATTAAATGCACTATTTCAGGTCTGATGCAGCCTCTCAAACAGCAAAAACTGAAGAAGAGACACAAACCAGAAAGTTAGCCTCTCTCACAGTGACTAAGGCTATGCTAACGGCTAGCGGTTAAGTTAGACAGGAGCAACAGATTATACTGAAACAGAATCTGGAAAATAATATTTTAAAATGATTTAAGATCTTAGTGGACAACAAAAGTGACAGAATAGAGAAATATTAAGAAAATAGAGAAGAACAGCAGGAGACAAATTCATTAATCTCAGTCACATAAACAGAGGAGATAATTTAACCACTCCTTTTTCTATTTTACATATTCAGTTACAGTCACCCTTTTTAATGAAGAAATCTACTTATGAATGACAGGTTTTCTGATATCACACGCGGGTAGAACACTACAGTGCCTTGCAAAAGTATTCACCCCCCGTTGACTTTTTATCTATTTTGTCACATTACAACCTCTAATTTAAATATTTTTTTACAAATCTGAGTTTTATTTGATGAATCTGCACAAAATGGTCGGTTTTGAAGTGAAATGAGAAATTTACATATAAAAAAATAATTTTTAAAAATAAAAAACTGAACATTGGTATGTGCATATGTATTCACCCCCTTTGTTATGAAGTCCCTAAAAAGCTGTGGTGCAACCAATTACCTTCAGAAGTCACTTAATTAGTGAAATGAAGTCCACCTGCGTGTCATATGATCTGTCAGCATATACACACCTTTTCTGAAAGGCCCCAGAGGCTGCAACACTGAAGTAAGAGGCAACACTAAACAAACACCACCATGAAGACCAAGGAACTCTCCAAACAAGTCAGGGACAAAGTTGTAGAGAAGTACAAGTCAGGGTTGGGTTATAAAAAAATATCCACATCTTTGATGATCCCCAGGAGCACCATCAAATCCATTATAATCAAATGGAAAGACCATGGCATCACAACAAACCTGCCAAGAGAGGGCCGCCCACCAAAACTCACAGACCGAGTGAGTACAGCATTAACCAGAGAGGCAGCACAAAGACCAAAGGTAACCCTGGAGGAGCTGTAGAGTTCCACAGCAGAGGCTGGAGTATCTGTCCACAGGACCACAATAAGCCGTACACTCCATAGAGATGGGCTTTATGGAAGTGTGGCCAGAAGAAAGCCATTACTTTCAGCTAAAAATAAGAAAGCACGTTTTGAGTTTGCAAAAAGGCATGTGGGAGATTCCCAAAAAGTATTGAGGAAGGTGCTCTGGTCAGATGAGACTAAAATTGAACTTTTTGGTCATCAAGGAAAACGCTATGTCTGGCGCACACCCGACACATCTCATCACCCCAAAAACACCATCTCCACAGTGAAGCATGGTGGTGGCAGCATCATGCTGTGGGGATGTTTTTCAGCAGCAGGGACTGGGAAACTGGTCCGAGTCGAGGGAAAGATGGATGGCGCTAAATACAGGGATATTCTTGAGCAAAACCTGTCCCAGTCTGTTAGAGACTTGAGACTAGGACGGAGGTTCACCTTCCAGCAGGACAATGACCCCAAGCATCCTGCTAAAGCAACACTTCAGTGGCTTAAGAAGAAACGTATAAATGTGTTGGAATGGCCTAGTCAAAGCCCAGACCACAATCCAACTGAGAATCTGTGATCAGACTTAAAGACTGCTGTTCACAAGCGCAAACCATCAAACCTGAAGGAGCTGGAGCAGTTTTCCCTTGAGGAATGACAAGATGTGGCAAGCTCATAGAGACTTATCAAAGGCGACTTGCAACTGTGATTGCCGCAAAAGGTGGCTCTACAAAGTATTGACTTCAGGGGGGCTGAATAGTTTTTTGTTTTCTGTAATTTTGTCCTATTTTTTTGCTTGCTCCACAATAAAAAAATGATCACATCTTCTTATTTGTAGGCATGTTCTGTAAATTAAATGATGCAAACCTTCAAACAATCCATTTTAATTCCAGGTTGTGAGGCAACAAAACATGAAAAATGCCAAGAGGGGTGAATACTTTTGCAAGGCGCTGTACATGCAGTGCATACTGGGTCAAAATATTGGTTATCTTCCTTTCTTGATCACCAATAATCGACATTAGCCCTGGAAAACCCATATAGGTTGATTCATAACATTTATACTATGTACCTAATTTACAATAAGGTGTGTTTCATTTATTTTCAACAGTTAGCAAATTGAAAACTAGAAAAGCACTCAGAGAGCACAGTACTCCGCCAAGTCTGTTCATTCCTCCATATGGCATGGTCAGAAATGCAGGATTTGTTTTTTAGAAATGCTGCATTTGTTTATTAGTTATTAATGATCAGAAATCACAACAACACAGAATGTGGCCATTTAACATAGATGTACCCACAAACAAAATGACCTTGCGCTGAGCACAGGCATGTGTTATGCATGTGTACGTTATGTACAGATACCAAATTGCGTGACCTAAATATGTAGCGGGTGGCGGGAATTAATGGGACTTAGAAACACCCCCACAATTTAATCAATTGTTCCTTGTATCATTTTCGACAGATAAGTCCTGATAAGTCCTCAGCGGTAGATTTGTAGCAGGATCACAATCATGTGATCGTAGTGTTCACTTGTTGTCATAGTTACAGTGATGCTGTGCCACTATCTCGCAATGATAGAGAAATCTTAAACAGAAATCTGTGGATCCAGACTATAAGCTGCATCACTGCCAAAATCTAATCACTTGCTCCTTGTCTCATTTCTGATCTTACCAGAATATTTCATGTAAATCCGTTACTCTGCTTTTGAGTAATGTTGCTAACAGACAGACAGACGGACAAACGTACGCCAATCGTCACATAACTCTGCTGTGTTCCTTGGCAGTGTAGTAAGGTGTGTGTATAAGGTATAATTCATTGCTTTCAACAGTTTACAGATTAAAAATGACTGTTTTGTTAGTTGCAACACTTCTTACCTTTCTTGACCTCTGCTATAACTCCGTCCACAGCAGCAGCAGCTGCTGCTGCCGCCCTTTTGGCCTCTCGACTCTCCTGATTGGCCCTGTCCTTCTGCTTCTTCTTACTGGAGGACTGGTCGGAGCCGTTTTCCCTGCCGCCGCCGCCTCCCCTCTGCTGAGCCCCGCCGCGACGGCCCACAGTCTCACTACCAGCCACGCCACCTCCTCCACCACTGCTGGCCATCTTCAGGCACTTGGCACTAACAGGCCGCCCGTCGCCGGAATCACTACCGCTGCTGGGGTCTGGATCTGAGGTGTGTCTCTTCCTGCCTGGCCCGGCTATCTTGGCGATGATACTGGTCTGAACTCTCCCAGAACAGAATCAGGAAGGCGAGTAAGTAAGGGATGGGGACCTAAAACACAGAGAAATTCAATAATCAAGATGAGAAGGTACCATTAACCCTGTGAACCTCAAAACTAGGGCTGAAACAATTCCTCAAGTAATTTGCTTACTAAAATGACTCAAGGTTTCATTTAACCCACTATACACCACCATTCAAAAAAACTGGGGTCACTTAGAAATGTCCTTATTTTTGAAAGAAAAGCATTTTTTTTTCCAGCTGCTGACTGGAACCATACTCTACTGTTCAGAAAGCTCATACTGGTGTCAATCGCAGGAAAAAGCCTCAGCCTCTTAGGGTGAAAAATAAAGGTTTAATGATTGGTGGAATATCAGAGTAGACAGAAATGTGGACAATTTTTGGACCAAATTTGCACCACCATATAACTGGTTTGTATTAGTCTATCAAAGCTAGTGAAGACTACATGTCCATGTCAATAAATCTGCAAAATTTCAAGACTCCAGCTACATTATTTCTCAAGTTGTGGCACTTCAAGCTTTTATCCACTGATTGCTGCAAAGAAAACGATGCAAAAATTGTCATGACCCACCTTCTTTAAGGATATTTAACCCATAAATTAATGTTACGATGAGGTCAGATTTTACATGTTTTATTTGTTAACGCACAGAAAAACAATCTCAAAAACACGAGACGTCAGGTGTGAACTTTATTTAAAAGTTTAAGCCTGGTTCAATTCAATTCAGTTTTATTTATATAGCGCAGATTCACAGCATACACGATCATTCAAAAATTTGAGGTCACTTAGAAATGTCCTTATTTTTTAAAGAAAAGCAGTTTTTTCAATGAAGATAACATTAAATGACTCAGAAATACAGTACAGACACTGTTAATGTGGTAAATGACTATTCTAACTGGAAACAGCTGATTTTTAATGGAATATCTCCATAGAGGTACAGAGGAACATTTCCAGCAACCATCACTCCTGTGTTCTAATGCTACATTGTGTTAGCTAATGGTGTTGAAAGGCTCATTGATGATTAGAAAACCCTTGTGCAATTATGTTAGCACATGGATAAAAGTGTGAGTTTTCATGGAAAACATGAAATTGTCTGGGTGACCCCAAACTTTTGAACAATAGCGTATCTTTATTTAACCAGAAAGTCCCACTGAGACTAAAGGTCTCTTTTACAAGCTGGCAGCCATACACAATTTAGAAGTCATATAAACTAGACACAAATAAGCAGTAAAACAGATTGACAGCTATTCAAGGACAGTGACCTCTCAGGAATAACACTGACACTCCTCCTTCACTTTATTCCTCATGATACTTTTAAATTTCTTTCTCACTTGTACGTACAACTGAACTTTGTATGCACTTTTTGCACAACTTAAAGACACATTTTCTCGTATATGTTCAGAAATGTGGTGCTTTTACAGTTATAAGCTATCTTTAAAAGAATAAGCGATTCCAGTTTGTATAGATACACTTGCACATACTATTTATTTTTACCCCAGGAGATGTTTAGACTTTATATTTGCACATTTGTGCCTGTACTTTTAAAACGTTGTCAGAAATTCTATGTCATTTCTACTTCTGGACATGGTTGTGCTGTTGTAATAGGAGGTGCAGGACTTTATACTGCGCTGAAAAATGAGCAAAAATGCCTGGAAACTGCTTCGAATTCAGACGGTTAATGCCCACTAATTATTTGTGCATTAATAGATGCTACATGCTAGTAGCAAGATCTAACAGTGCAGTTCAAACAACTCAGGCATCGTGCTAGTCTGACTGCCCCGAGTTTAAGAACACATGAGACACACAAACAAATTAATTAGGATTTTAAATGACGGAAACAAAGCCGAAAGAGATCCACTGACCGGTAAGTCTGACAAAAGAAATCATGTGGCCGCATACAAAGGTGAGCCGAAGCAGACGGACGCTGCGCCTTGCCTCGTTTCCTTAGCATAGCAACAGCAGGCTGCTAGCTCGTACAGCCAAATGACAAACAAAGGACAACAGCTAAATCAGCCATTTTACTTGGTTTTGAACACAACACAATCACTAAAAACCTGGACGGGCTTCACAACAAGCTTAACGGAGCGGCAGATTTAGTTAGCTTGGCGAGTTAGCCAGCCGCCTGCAAAGGTTCGTTCATTATGAGCCACATGTGTTTGCGGCTGTCATGTGTCCGTCGATAAGAGGAACACTAATGTGCCGAGATTCTACCTTTTAAACTCCATTTTGTAGAATTAACAACAAACTTCACCTATAAACAGTCAAATGCCACTACAACACACCTGGTTTACAGCGTGGGAAATGTGGGACAACACAATCCCTGGGCGGCTCACCTGGATTTCACCTTCCGAAATAAATAAATATATATATCACCAAAACCAGCTGCACTGACTTTGCTGATCAACCCTATTACTAGTGAATGATGCCACAATTATCAGACTATCGGTGTAACTGCTACACCTGGTCCATAATTCCGTGTCTCCCCGTAGAGCGCAGGGCAGGTGAGGTAATGAAACGCACCTACGGTCTTCGAGCCGCTAATGTCATTAGCCACATGCTAACGGCAGCTCCATCGGTTGATATGGCTACCTGCTTTACACAAACAATATGACATCTCCCGACACCTCACCCTTGTCTGTCGCTAAACCGCCAAACTCACGGTGACATTAAAACGGGAGACTTACGGGGCGGTAAATCCGTCTTAACACACAATAGCGGGTGATTCCTTCTGCTTCGCCCAGCTGCTAAGCTCCTCCACGGCCGCGGGCCGCTGCGCTCCTGGCCGCACTCGAAACCCCGCAGTCCACGGTGTTTCTAGAATATTCCGTCCTTTATCCAGGAGCCATTTCTGCGAGCTTTACACTAGATGTTTTAGAAATCCAGAGAAAACACACAAAAACGAAGAGCCGTTCAGTCCATTAGTGTCATTCGGCCTCTGCGGGGAGAGTCCTACTTTGTTTAGAACAAAATGCTCCGACGCTGCTGCTGCCCGGCCAAACCCGGGATGAGTCCGCCGATAGGCTACTTCCTGGATGGTCCGTTCACGTGACTTGAAGCCCCGCCTTCCGCTTCCCCTCCGTTTGTCTCCAAAGGACGATAAATTAGTAAATGCGTAAATAAATTAATAAATAACAAAGGTAGTTTAACAGAACATAAGCAGAAAAAATATTAATAAATAAACAACATTAAACAAAGGCAATTTAACAGAAGAAAAGTAGAAAAAACTAATAATAAATAAACAACACGAAAGAATGGTAATTTAACAGAAGAAAAGTAGAAAAAAAATTAATAAATGAACACCAAAGAAAAATAATTTAACAGAAGATAAGAAAAGCTGCAAAAATATAAATATATAAATAAACAACACTAAAGAAAGGTAATTCAACAGAACACGAGAAATAAATATTAATAAACAAATAAACAACACTAAAGAAAGGCAATTTAACAGAAGAAAAGTACAAAAAATAAAACGAAAGGAAGTGCATTTAACAGATGGCAAAAATAATAAAAATTTAAAAAACAGCACTAAAGAAAGCTAAATTAACAAAAGAATGTAGAAATTAAAAAATAATAATAATAATAAGCAGCACTAAAGAAACCAATTTAACAGAACAAAACAAAGTAGCAAAAAATAAAGAAAAAGGAAAATAAATTTAATACAAAAGAAAAATAGATTTTTTTAAAACAGCACTAAAGAAAGCTAATTTACCAGAAGTAGAAAAAAAGAAAGCTAATTAGAAAATAAAAATAATTACAACAGCACAAGAGAAAATTAGTTGACTGCACCAGAAGAAAAGTAGAAAAAATCTTTTGTAAATTAAAAAACAACACTAAGGAAAGCTAATTAAAATATATATAAATAAAACAGCATTAAAGACAATTAATTCACCACAACAGAAAAAAGCAGAATTTTTAAAAAATTAAATAACAGCATTAAAGAAAGCTAATTTTAAAAAAAAGTAAAAATAGCATTTAATTTAAAAAAAATTAAAATAGCACTAAAGAAAGCTAATTTAACAGAAGGAAAGAAGGAAAATTGTTTAAAAGAAAAAAATAGACTCGTTTCTCAGTTAATCGTGTTTTCCTCAGGTCATTCATGAAGTGACTGTGGTGACCCTCCAAGCAGAATGAAAATAGCGAGTAGCAGCTCAACAGAATGTCAGATTAAAAGGATGTAATTATGAAAAGTTAATAATAAAAACTTAGTTTATTGTGGATTTTTTTTCTGTGGTCCCATTTTTACAAAACACACAAACTGCATTCCAAACAGACATTTACAGATTTATCCCAGGGGTGGATTTTATTCACAATCTGAACATTTACTCTGTTGTCTTTGGGTGATAAATGGTGGTAAATCAGTGAGAAAGCCTCACAAAGGAATGTTTTCAGAAAAACAAGCCTTTAGAACATTCTTTGCAAATTAAACTAGATGCTATTTTGTTTGACTTGTGCTTGTCATCGCCCAAAACAACCACCAGAGGTCTCCAAATAATTACAAATGCTGGTTGTACTTCAATTACTTCAGTTCATTGTGGTTGTAACTGTTGGAAACACAAGTTCATCTCTTTAATCCCAAAGATTAAAAAAAAAAAAAAAAAAAAAGTAGTTATGTGACTTGGGATTTATCTTATTTTCATGTCCTGTACTTATTGGATTTTCCTGAAGCCAGAATATAAATTTCCTGTGAAAAATCTTAATAATACGGTGTGTCCACAGTCAGAATTTAGTTTCCAGCATGAATCAGATTGCAAATTTTGACATTAATGAACAAACAAAATCTTTAAATCCTGTAAAGGAAATCCTAGCTCAAATATAATGACTGTAGCATTGAATACAGTTTGTACACTGCAACAAATAAACAACAAACAGCACAGACAAACTTCATGTTAAAAAGTTTATTTAAAACTAAGCCAAACATTTTCTATTTCTTAAAATTATTCTTTTTTCTTAGATATTAGGTAGACAAACATTTAGGTTTTGAACACACTTAAGAGAGAACTTGAAATCAGTGCTTCATATCCATTTGAACGTTCCTCTTCTTCACTGTCAGTTTGATTTCATCAACACTAAAAGCAGTAAAATGATGGATAAAAATCTCTTATTGGAAGGTATTTAAGTAAAAACTTTAAATTATTCATGCTGAACTCGTGCTCATGTCCCTGCCAATACTCCTCTTTTGCACAAACTGAAATTATAACTTCAACTTTCTCAACACTCAACTAAAACATATCTGAGATTTTTTGAGAACATTTCCAGTTGATTCATTTCTTAATAAATGCCTTCCTGTTCATTTTAATACTCCTCTCCTTCCTCCTCTCCCTCACCCTCAACACTGTCGACTCCCACCTCCTCATAATCCTTCTCTAGAGCTGCCATGTCCTCTCTGGCCTCAGAGAACTCTCCCTCCTCCATACCCTCACCTACATACCAGTGAACAAAGGCCCGCTTAGCGTACATCAGATCAAACTTGTGGTCCAGCCGAGCCCAGGCCTCGGCCACAGCAGTGGTGTTGCTCAGCATGCACACGGCCCTCTGGACCTTGGCCAGATCTCCACCAGGAACCACGGTGGGCGGCTGGTAGTTGATGCCAACCTTGAAGCCGGTGGGACACCAGTCCACAAACTGGATGGTGCGCTTCATTTTAATAGTGGAAATGGCAGCGTTGACATCTTTGGGCACCACATCACCGCGGAACAAAAGACAACAAGCCATGTACTTGCCGTGGCGAGGGTCACATTTCACCATCTGATTGGCCGGCTCGAAGCAGGCGTTAGTGATCTCAGCCACAGTTAGCTGCTCATGGTAAGCCTTCTCAGCGGAGATGACAGGAGCATAGGAGACCAGAGGGAAGTGGATGCGGGGATATGGAACCAAGTTGGTCTGGAACTCTGTCAGATCAACATTCAGGGCTCCATCAAAACGAAGAGAAGCAGTGATGGAGGACACAATCTGACCCATCAGCCTGTTCAGGTTGGTGTAGGTGGGACGCACGATATCCAGGTTCCTACAGCAGATGTCGTAGATGGCCTCATTATCCACCATGAAGGCACAGTCAGAGTGCTCCAGGGTGGTGTGGGTGGTCAGGATGGAGTTGTAGGGCTCCACCACAGCAGTGGACACCTGGGGAGCTGGGTAGATGGAGAACTCCAGCTTGGACTTCTTGCCGTAGTCAACAGAGAGACGCTCCATCAGCAGGGAGGTGAAACCAGAGCCGGTGCCTCCACCAAAGCTGTGAAACACCAGGAAGCCCTGAAGACCAGTGCACTGGTCAGCCTGAGGACAGAGAGGGAGACACAGAAGACAAACGTGACATACAGGAACATCATTTCATGAGTGATATGTGAGACATATTAGAAAATAGCTGCCCTGAATTTACACACCAGTTTGCGGATCCTGTCCAGAACCAGATCAATGATCTCTTTACCGATGGTGTAGTGTCCACGGGCGTAGTTGTTGGCAGCATCCTCTTTGCCAGTGATCAGCTGCTCAGGATGGAACAGCTGGCGGTAGGTCCCAGTGCGAACCTCATCTAAGGAGACACATTCAATCAGAAATCACGGGAGCTTTGACCGACAGCCACAAGCAGCTTCTAGATCTACTGAGAGTTTATTTACCAATGACAGTGGGCTCCAGGTCCACGAACACAGCTCTGGGGACGTGCTTTCCAGCTCCAGTCTCGTTGAAGAAGGTGCTGAAGGAATCATCTCCTCCTCCAACAGCCTTCTCACGGGGCATCTGTCCATCTGGCTGGATCCCATGTTCATAGCAGTAAAGCTCCCAGCAGGCGTTGCCAATCTGGACTCCAGCCTGACCAACGTGGACGGAGATACACTCTCGCTGGAGGAAAACAAGACAATTTACAAATCTTACCAGTTAGCCTCATGCTAATATGTCTTAACAGCTACTAATAAGACACTTCAGATTACTCATTACATGATGAAATCAACTAAAACAAACAGGACACAGAAACAGTCTCACATTGGAACTATAAAAACTCTCTGGAGGAACATAATTTTAGTCTGCCATAGCCAGACACTGTTACAGTCATAGTTTTCACACACATGCAGTTTCCTGAACTCCAGTCAACACATTTTACAACATGAAAACTATTAGATTAATTGTTTGATTCACTGATTCCTTCAAGTTCGATAAAGTCAGTCGGCAGCAGCAGAGTGAAGTGACAGGCTGTTTGAAACGTTCACCAACTGGGCAAAAGCTGGAACTGCAAGTATGACTAAAACTGGACTCATAACTTCTGACTTTTTAATTGAAAGCAAAACAACAAGAACTTAAATTATACTTAGCAAACATTTAAAATCACAACCCAGTTAACTAATAGCTAATTTTGCCAAAAAAAAAATTAAAAAGGGACTTTTGCTGACTAACCGTTAGCCAACGTTTCCACGGAATGTTAGCTAACTTAGCAAGTTAGCTAACGTTAGTGTAACAGTTAATAACTGTTACCTTTAGCAACTCAACTTAAAATCAGTTACTGTCAATTGTTAGAGCCAACTTGAAACACGCAGTAACTGATGTGAGTTTTAAAAGCAGCTTACTCACCATGTTTGCGGACTTTGTGTCGACGGACCTTGAAATACGAACAAAGGGACGTTACAGCTTCAGATCTCAGAGTTCTGTGGAAGAAGCTGCCGTTGCGCTACGAGGGTTTTATACTCGCAATGCGCGGCGCTAACAGCAGCTGCATCTGATTGGCTGAGAGTCGCAAGAGCTGCTCTCCTATTGGTTTAACACAAACGGTCGTCTTTTCAAAAAAAATTGAGCCGTTTTTTCACACTGGCCATTTTGTCTCGTTGTCAAACCGTCAGTTTGTCATGGAAGCAGAAAATTCAATGTCACAGTGTGAGAAATGCAAATGAAAAATACAAGAATTAAAGAAAAATCAAAAAATAAACACTGAAGTTACCACAGCCCATGTTAAACATGCTTCTTGTCATGTGCAGCCTTTTTATATATTTACAGACCAAATCATACAAACCGGACAAAATGGGGAACTGTCCAGAGACCAGAAGCTCCACATTTACTTCCTGGTATTTAATGTGATTAAAGGCAAAAAATGTTGGATTTGTTCAATTTAAGTACATCTGTGATGTCGGGCCTCTGTCCTCCTTGACTCTGCAATGGCATTTGTTTTATATTAAGCTCATTTGTTCAGTCATTTAAGATCAAACTGTTTTAAAATTTTCTGTTTTTCAAGTTAAGACTCAAAAAAGCATTTTAAACCTTTCATTAAGTCTGTAGGTGGACATATGTCAGAGCTGCCAATTTTTAAAGTTGAGTATGTTCAGTCTGTTTTCCCATAGGATTCCATTAATATTGAAATTCCTAAAAAAAAAAAAAAGAATATAAAATCAGTAAGTACAGACATCAGTAGTAAGAGTTGTTGCAAACATCTCGTTAGCAAGCTTCACATTTTAGTTAGGAGTCGTGTTTCTAGCTTTAATGCAGTTATATTAATCATTAAAGCTCAGTTTTTGTATTCCTCTGGCTTCTTCCAACACGATTTTCGGCCAAAACCAGCCTTCTTTGTACCCCTGTAGCTCTGGCAGCGTTTACAGTAGAAACTCCATTCAAAGATTAAGCACGTCACAAGGCCTTGAATATGATTTGATTAAATCTATGTTTTGATATCTTTTATGGCTTTTACACAGTTTAAGTTTGGGGAAATTTTTGAAAATCCAGAATTTTATTTAAGTTTTAGTTCAAAAAATGCAGTTAACCTCGTCATTTAAAATTTCTTAAGAAAGCCTTTTAAATCAATATTTATTCTGATGTAGTTCATTCACTTTTGTTTTCTCTCTGTAAATCTGCTGAGACTCTTTTGAACGCGACATCCAGGGCTTGTGGCATCACTCAGCAGCAGCTTTATAGAACACAAAAATAGAAATAAGACATCTTACACCCTCGCCGACCGTCAAGTCAGCACAGCCTGCATGGTTTTAAAATGAGATGAAATCAGTCATGGAGGGGTTTAAGATGCTGAAAGGAGGGACTTCAACACAGAAAATGTGAAATGATTTAACCTTTATTCACAAAACTGTACACTGTAAAAGTTTACACAGGTTTTTGTGTATTTTTGGCTTTAGTTGTCAACCACGTGGCTGCAGCTGAGAGGGTTTTTATTTCCTAAAACAAAACTTGTCACGGAAATAATAAATGAAATTGGCAGTATAAGGTACAAACAGACACTGTATTGTGGATCTTGTTTAACATAACGACAGCAGATTTTACAGGTTTCATCAGGAATATATGAAAAAGACTCACAATGTGTATAGTTTGGCATTTTGAACAGTTCGGTTTGTTAAAGACTTGATCAATTTTGTGTCCATGAACAGTGGCTGGTTTGAGTTTCTGCTGTAAACATGTACAATAGTGATGTTTTTCCATTTTCAGTCTGCATGCTAAGATAAAATGGTCATTTTTGAACCAGACCATAAAGCTTTTTCCCTCCGGACCACCCACTTACACAGCGATACTGGATCAATGTGATTGATTTTGATATAAAATGGTCACATGTTCGTACAAAGACTAACTGGATTCCTACACCACACTTTTCACTGAAGAAGCCTGTTCTTCTTTGGGCTTATTTGAAAATAAACTACCACGAAGCAAAATAATTCTGTCAAGCAGCCTCCAAAAACACAGATGAATCTGAACACACTTGGATTTGATGTTGTCATGCACTTTAAAGCTGTTCACTGCTGCAAAAAGACACCGTCCACTGCAGTTTAACGTGATTCTAGTGGGAAATAAACAGAAATGGCAGTGTAGAGTCCATTTACATGACAGAAATAAATGTTTTTAACAAGCATCTGATGGCCAAATGCTTAAAGATGCTGTCAGCAGAAATCTGGAAAAGGAATCTAACCGACTGCCCCACTGAATTCTCTTTCCACTGTGGATTTTGTGTCTGTTCAAACCGTTATCTTAAAAGTAAAAATCTCCTGTCAGACTTTCTAAAGTCTGAAAACATAGCCAAGAATGAAGTTCCTTCAGTATATTTAGAACATTGTGCCCAGTGATGCCAAGAAAAAAACTGCCTACTCCGGCTTTAAGGCTCATCCCACATAATCACAGCTACACTATCAACTGTTAAATAAAGGCAAAAATAATAGTATATAAATATGATTACAAAAATAACCTGCAGATTATTTTTAAAGCTCAATTTTCTCCTGAAATCTGTGCATAGTTAACTTCTCGAACTCATACATTCCATATTCTTTGTTAAAATCAGAAGCAAAAATAATGTGCACAAATTAAAATGCGTGACCTCAGACAGCCTTTACATGTTCAGTTATGTTCATATAATTCAGTGTAACAGCAACAGTTTTAAACATTTACAAAAAAAAAGACACAAAATATGCACATTCACTTTTTTTTTTTTTTTACCGTAAAGTCAATTGTCAGGTTTGCAGAATGAAACGGCAGAACAGCAGAGGGGTTACTGGCAGGTGTTGTAGATCTGAATCTGTCTGTTGATGTCGTTCAGGATTCCTTTCATCTTGTCCTCCAAACCGTCCAGCTGCCGAGCTTTTCCCTCCAACCTCCTCTGGTTCTCCTCGTAGTTTTTCTCCAGTTCTGCAGGAATTGGGATTTTCAGGAATGAATAGCAGTCAAGGGTTCCACGACAGAAACACAGGAACTATTTCTAAATAGCTTTTGGTTTCTTGCGAACTTTGTCTCAAAAGATGACTGTTTCCTGAAAAGTTCGTCCTTCATTGATATTTTTAAGAAAAATCTCAACATGTTTTAAAAGACTTTTGATGTCTCCTAATAGTCCTAATTTCTATTACAGGGGGTCCTCGACTTATGTCGGAGTTCTGTTCTTATGGATCAATATAAGTTGATTTTCGGCGTAAGTTGGAACTCTGGCGAAAATGTAAACAAAGCCGTTACGTGCATCACAATATCAATCAGTTCTTCGGAAAAGTCATGAATGCCAACGACTTTCATGCATGTATTAGTCATTTTACAAGAAGATAACAGAATATATTGCACTATTTTTACAACTTGAGCAATTTATTATAACTAATTTAACTTTTAGATGGCTTTCCTTTTCTTCGAAGCATCAGAAGAGTCTGACTTATGCTTGGGAGCCAAAATGAAGGGCAAAAAGTTGGTGAGTGTAGCGCAATCCCAAGTGGCGTACAACCGGAGAATGTAAACAAAGCCGTCTTATAGCGTCCCATGACGACGTATTCATCTGCTCCGCTCGCCAACTAGTTCCACATAACCAGTTCTTACACAATGACAAAACGCTGTACATCGTAACCCGAGGACCTGGCCACAACCAGTAACGATGTAACGATAAAACGCTGTAGGTCGAAGACGTCATAAAGTGAGGACCCCCTGTATTTTATAATTATTTCACCTTAAACTTTGATCTTATAACATGCTATTTTCTTTTCATTTTGATTCTGATTCAGATTGTGCCATGTTTTCATATTTTAAACTGTTTGATTCTATTTTTGCCAGTATTTTGCTGTCTTGGTCAACTCTTCTTTGGTTCACTGCTTTTTCACAAATACTGTACATTCTACCTGCTGCTGGAATTATGAGAAGGCATCTTATTCCTTCACTATGCTGATGATGCACAACTTTATATGCTTCCTGATGACACACGACCTACTGATGCTTTTTTAGACATGTATTTCAAATACGTTTTGCATCTCAACAAAACAAAAGTGAAATGCATGGTGCAGGCTTTTTAGCTTCAGAGAAAGCAACTTGCCACAAAATGAAACTGTACAATATTAAACAGGTGACAATCTTTGACATCTTTGGCACAGAATTATAACTTGACATACATTTATTGCCTAATGTACTCAGATGATCGATTCGACATTCACGACTGTTAATTGATTTATTTCTTCTCCTTAAAATGTTTTTCTGCCTTTTACATGCTGAGTTTCAATATGTTTTAGCCCCCTAATTATTTTCATTATATCACTTTTATCTCTATTTCTAATTATTATACTGTTAATTTTGTTTTACTGTTTCCATTTATATATTCAGATTCTATCTCTGGACAATATGCACAGGTTTGTGCTTTAAATCAGACAAAACTGTATAAGAAGTGTCAATAAATCAGTTTTTATGGACTCTGGCGTTTAAACTACAGTTCCAGGATCCACTTAGTTGTTGATCTGCATTTGCTATCTGCTCAGTTTTGTGTTTTTTCATCTTAATTTGCATTTAAATGGATGAATTCATATTAAAATATCACTTTGAAGTCAAATTATTATTTTTGCTGACTATATATGATGCATCAAGTTTAAGTTTAATTGAGGACATGTTTTCTTCCTCGAAACACATGCAATAAACACAAACAGAGCAACAAACAGGTATTAACAGGTACCTGCGAGTCTCTGCAGCTTGTTCTGGGCGTCTTTCAGCAGCTCCTTCGCTTCGTCCCTGAGACTTTCCGCTCTTTTCTTGGCGTCTTGCACAGCCTTGGCTTTGGTGTCGACCCGCTGCTGCACCTCGTTGTATTTATCTGTCAGCTGGCCGTCTAGAATCTGAGCGTCGACACAGGAGAGAAGAGTTTCTGTAATGGCTGAGTCTGATTTCAGTGAAGAACAAACAAACAAAGTCACACACCTGCTTGGCTTCGTTGGCCTTGTCCCGGGCCATGGTGGCCGTCTCCTCGGCTCGGGCTGCTGCCATGCTGTTGTTGGCACGTTTGGTCTTCAGGGCATTGATCTCGTGTCCCAGAGTGCCGAGTCGGTCCATGGCGTCATTCAGGTCCTTCTCGCTGTTGGACGTCTCGGACTCGATCTGTGGAGCGAATGAAGGAGAAAACTGAGATCTCGACCTCATCGCAGACAGGATGGAACATGTTTTCATTATGCTGTATGCACTAGGGCGTCATTTCTCAAAGTGTAGCTCTGCATGTTCATGTAATTATACTGCAGAAATCACTGATGCTTCACACTGCGAGGGTTCTGCAAAAATGTTCTCCCACTTTTACTGTAAACTATAAAGCCTCATATTATTGTCCAAAAAAAGGCAAACATTTGAAACAATCAAAGAAAAAAAGTAGAGGGAAGCTTGGAGCTCGCTGATGTTGCTTCATCCACACAACAATGTGGCTTTAAATTGTTGCTTCATAGACCTCATTCATGCGAGCGTTTATAGAGTGATGAAAAGGTGGTGCATGCTGATAAGGAGAATCTGGAGGCCAAAGATGAGCCTTTCTTTCACATTCTATGTTGCAGTGATTTCTGCTGCACATTTTTTCAAGATTTCATCCATCAGAAATGATACAATGACTGAGCAGCCTTGATGGAGTACTGCGCTCTCTGAGTGCTTTTCTTGTTTTGCTATAATTTTTCAGCTGATATTTCTCAAATGTTTGCACTATCTCCTTTGCTGCACATTTTTCCACTGTGGACTAATAAAGGCGTACGTTTACCTCCTGCCATAAATACAACTGTTTGGACAATTAGATGATGAAACAGACTTGTAACCGAGTTAATATCTTTGTCTTGTTTAGTAATTTACTAACCTCTGCCAGTCGATTCTCAGTCTCCCCAATGTCAGCTTTAGCCTTTGCGATGGCTTTCTCTGCTGAAGTCTGAGCAGTCTTAGCATCCACCAGGGCCTGTTTCACCGTCTCTGCTGTGGTCTTCACTCCCTCACTACGATGCCTTCACAACAACAAAGTGTTAATGAGAGCAAGAGGTACAATTCATTCTACACCTTTGCATCTGTGCAGTTTTTTTTACTACCTTGCCCTCTTGGCATCCAGCAGCAGCTGCTCTGCCTTGCGGACGTCGTCCTGCGTACGCTGCAGGATTGCATCCACGTTCGAGAGGCTGCGAACTCGTTCTTTGATTTCGTCAGCGAGGTGTCTGATCTGGAGAGGCGAGGCCGGGATAGAGAGCTCCAACACTCGGTTCGCTACGTCCTCGATGCTGTCTGGGTCGGCTCCCTCCTCTGAAACAAAGACACGCATCAGACACGTCAAAGAGGCAGTAAGATTATTCTACATGCTGGTGGGTAAATCTGTAGGTCCTTAGTAAAAAGACTTACGAGTGAGAAACTCCCGGATCTGTTTGATGAGGTCCCTCAGGTCGTTGTTGGAGCGCTCCACCTTGTTCTTGGTGGCCGTGGCTTTATCCAGAGCAGCCTGGGCTTTACCTTTGGCCTCCTCTGCTTTGGTCTTTGCCTCTGCAACCTGAATAAAAGGCAGGAAAGTTTTTAGTAGTGACTAAAGACTGACGGATACAACTACAGGGGTCTGTGTTTGCTTGAAGGTTGACATGGTGAGATTGTTGAAGGAAATCTCCTCTTATGGCCACTATTCCGGCGTTTCCAAGACTTGTTTAGGTGATAAAGAGTCCCAGGTTTGTGTTTTGTCTACAGATGTCTGAGAATCCAGCTGCATATTATTCAAAACACAAAGTCTGCAGCCCACCACTCTATTGTGAGAGGTTTGATCTATGATTTAATCTGGTCCTCCTGTTAGAGGGAAGCTGCCTTGAAACAAAAGCAAACAGTGAAAGTGGATCAGTGTAAAACTATGTACAATGAAAGAGTCTGCGATTTTAGCCATGAGTTTAGTGATGTATATGTTGTGTAATTCTCAAATAATGAAAAAAGTAAAGATTACAGGTTGGCTGGAGTTTCTACATGAGGAAAAATTGTCATTACAGACTCCACTAAGCTCTACCAACAGGTCTTAACAAGTAAATGACTATCTTTTCTTTATCCTCCACAATAACACTCTTCTTGTATTTCTGACAAAACCAAGTGTTTTCCATCAGTATCCCACTGTTGCTACTGATGCACGTTTGTATTTGGGAGATCTGTCTCAATTTATGAAGCCATAAAAAACACATTTGTGCTTCATCTTTGTACTTGATCCCCTCCATACCTTGGTAAAGAGTCCCTCCACCTCCCCCATAGCTTTGCTCAGCTCCTTCTCTGCATGTTTGGCTTTCTCCAGAGCGTTATCAGCGGCTGCCACGGCACCGTTACAGTTCAGGCCTCCACAGTGACGGTTCCCATCGTCGTCACGGCAACCTGCACCACCGCAAGGACTTTCTCCACAAGGAGCATCACCTGGAGCGCCGCACACCTGGATTTGTACGGATTTTATCAGTGTTATTAGGTATATTAGGCAAAAACACAGTAAAACATGTTAAGACCAGAATCTGAATTTAAATAATTAGTTGTACCATTTAAATATATATTTTTTTCCATAAAATGTAAAACTGCCTTTCTAGGGCTTGGAGCTAAAAAAAATATAAATTTTGTTGAACAAACATCTTCCTTTAGCTATTCCATATACATAAATGAAGCAGTAGTCAAATGCAGTCATGTTGGAGGGAAATAAACACAGCTGGACTCTTGCTAAAGCCAAAGTAAGCAGTTTAGAAGAGTAATAGCAGCTAAGCTAACTTGTACTGAGTTGAATTCACATTGTCATCTCATAGCACTTTACACAGTAAGATGTAGACGTTACAAATTTTAAACAGAGATACCCAACAAATCCAAAGTTTCCTTCAAATTCCCTTTGAGTAGCACTCTGCTACAGTGTTGGGGATTAAAATACCTTCCCTTTACAAGAATTGATGAAAAAAATAATCTAAAGTTGCATAAACTGACTAGAAGAGGACATTTTGTTTGTAGATACTCTGCAATTTTAACTCTTATATGGGTTGATGTAATCTCTTTTTTATTTATTTGGTCAAAAAAATTATAAAAAACACCAGAACTCCTTTTCTCTGTCAAACTTGACCATGCTAACAGCAGCTACAAAGATTAATGAACGAGCTCAAACCTTCTCGTTGATCTTCTTCATGTCCAGGCCTTGTGCTCTGGCATTCAGGTCTCCCAACCCTCGCTTGTTTGCTGCGTTTTTCCGGTTGAAGTCGTCCTTCTTGGCTGCGATGAGGCGCTCGGTGCGACGGCGGGTGTCTGCAGACTGGCTGACGGTGCTCGGTCTGGTGGTCGTTGATTCATTAGCACGTCGCTCTGCATCATGAGACTTGTTGTACGAGCTCCGGATGCTATCATACGCACCTAGAGGAAAGGAAAGACATTTTCATCACATTAGAGATGAAGCAAAGAGATGCTGGAGTAAGTTTGGGGATATAGGTTGGACATACTAATGCTTATATGAGGGAAGTTAGGTGTAAAAATTTGAAATTTCCCATTTTCTCACCTAGGAAGTTGGAGTTTTTGAGAATATCCAGTTGGCGGTGCAGCTGTTCTGAAGTGAGATTCAGTTCTTTAGCCTCCCTCTCCAGAGCGCTCAGTTCTTTACTCGCCTCAGAGTTGCTGTCCTGGACGATGGTCAGATCTCCTTCCAGACGGTTTAAGGTATCTGTGGTGTCACCAATCTGGGCTCTGTGGGACAAAACAAGCAGCTGTTGGGTTTTCAAAAAACTAAAAACCTTAAATCAAATAACTGCTGATCAGCGATATCCAACTTACAGCTTGCGATAGGGTGTTGACCATTTTTTAAATCCAGTAAGACTGATGCATATGCTCTAACTTGCAAATATACATTCCTTAGTGCAACATTTTGGTGCTAGATCTCATACTGAAGCTACGTCAAACTGTTTGCCTGATGAAGATTTAGCACCAAAACGTTACGCTAATAAATGTATCCTTGCAAATTGTAGAGTGTGCAGGAGTCTGTTGGAAACTTTTGGTTATGCGTATCCGTCTCTTACACACCTGCCTCATGAAACAGATGTGCAAAGACTTCCTTTGGCTTCACATTTTGTAAGTCACAATGAAAATAAACTGATTCACAATGGGATTTTTTTTGTTTGTTCAATTGGGAAAGGTTAATATCAAAATAAGAACAAGAAAAGCACTCATAGAGCACAGTACTCCGCCAAGGCTGTTCATTACCCCATATGGCATTGTCAGAAATGCATCATATTTTTGTAGAAATGCATCATTTTTTATGAGTGTTAAGCAACATGAAATTTATATGCTTTTACTCATTGTGTTTTGAGCCATGCTTTTATTCTGAACGATGTGGGCACTGACACGTGGATGTGAAAAATTCTGTGAGTACCAGGAAATTGTGACTTGTCGTTTGGCAGTCTATGTTAATGAATTTTCTAATAAAGATGTGGTGGTGATACCTGTTCCATGAAGAAGCCTGGAATTAATTCCTTAACAATTAGTTATTGATGATCAGAAATCACAGCAAGATAAAATGTCCATTTAATATAGATGTACCCACTAACAAAATGACCTTGCGCTGAGCACGGGCGTGTGTTATGCACATGTGTATGTTATGTACGAATACAGAATCATGTGATCTAAATATGTAGTGGCCAGCGGGAATCGATGGAACTCGGAAAAACCCCCACAATTCCATCAATTGTTCCTTGTCTGATTTCCAACAGATAAGTCCCAGTGGATTTGTAGTAGGATCGCAATCATGTGATCGTCAGCAGGCAGCTGACACAACGTTCACTTGCTGTCACGGTTACAGTGACGCTGTGCCGGATGCTATATCTCGCAATGGGAAATCCTTCACAAATCCATGGATCCAGACTATAAGCCACATCACTGCCAAAATCTAATCACTTGGTACTTGTGTCATTTCTGACCTTCCCTGAAAATTTCATTCAAATCCGTTGGTCTGTTTTTGAGTAATGTTGCTAACAGACAGACAGACAAGCGTACGCCGATCGTCATGTAACTCTGCGGCGTTCCTTGGCGGAGTAACAAGAATTTCAAAGAAAGGTGAGTTATAAATATATCCTGTCACTTTGCAAAGAATGCCCCAGGGAAAGTAGATTATCCCTGTTGTAGATGATTAATTTCACACGGGAAACGTTTAAAATGCAGTGGAATCAAACAGCTATACCTCAGATCTTCCATTAGCTCCATTAGCGTAGCGACAGCTGCAGCAGTGGCGTTGCGTGCATTGACGATGCCCTGAGCTTGTGTCAGTTTCTCCTCCAGCTCTTTGAAGGCCTTCTCATAGGGCCCAATAAGTCCAGTGGTCTGAATCTCATGGGCACGCTCAGCCAGAGCCTTGGTACGCACTGCCAAGTCCTGGTGATGAGACGAAATTGGCAATTTATCAGTTATTAAACATTTTACATCTGGTATCTGGTGACTGAGGATCAAAACTGCACCTGCACAATGCGATCCCAGTCACCGAAGCACTGGTGGCAGGGCTGGCAGTTGGGGAACTGTCCAGAAAAGCCTCTAGCACACTGGTCACAGCGCACACCGGACACCCCCTGCTGGCAAACACAGTGACCCGTCAACCGGTTACACTGGGAGGTCTCAATCCCACGCCAGTCGCAGTCGCAAGCTGGAGGGAGAGAAGAAGAAGAGAGGTTAGTTAATATGCAACAAGGAGGCCGAGTTATAATGAGAACTTTTGTGTTGTTTTTTTTCCTTGTCTAATGTTGGCTTAACACCACATAAGAATCCCAGGAGCTGCACTGTGTTTCAGTATTAGTCAAAATGAGCTGTGGGCCACAATCTGTGCATTGAGTATGTATTAGATAACAGCAATTAGTTTATAATAGAGAATGGCCAATAATACTGTGTTTTTCCGACTATCTGTATTTTTACTTGACCAATTAGTAACAGTCAGTCAACACTGACAGCGATTGTTTACACAGAGAGAGAGATGAGCACATTTCAGAGCCGTGTTTGGAAGGCGAGTTAGCAAATATGGTTGAAATTGGAATTAATAGTACAATCTTCCACAAACTAGCCTACTTTCCTCGTTACACTGAAAATGCCTGAATAATTTACCTGTTGGTGTCAGTTGAACCAGAACTTATTTTGCAGACAGTGCTAGCCTAAAGCTATCGCTAAGAGGTAAACGTCCAAAATACGTTTATTGCTCACTAGAGAGTGTCCATTTTACAGGGAGCAGTGAATGAGTTTTCTTGAACAACAGCCATCGTGTATTTGAACAGTATAGCCAAATGAAATATCACAGCAAACCAATAATCCATTCTTGAACCCTGTTGCCTGCTTTGCTGAGTTGGGAATCCACACTGACTGTTAATCACTAAGGATTACACTTTTCTTTGTATATGTTCTTCAGAGTTCAGATGGAGTCCCTGTTAAACATATTTGCTTATTCATTCTTTCTTTTTTCCTTTTGCAAAATGATATACACGACCGTTCAAAAGTTTGGGGTCACCCAGACAATTTCATGTTTTCCATGAAAACACATTTTCATTCGATTGCTAACATAATTGCACAAGGGTTTTCTAATCATCAATGAGCCTTTCAACACCATTAGCTAACACAATGTAGCATTAGAACACAGGAGGGATGGTTGCTGGAAATGTTCCTCTGTACCTCTATGGAGATATTCCATTAAAAATCAGCTGTTTCCAGCTAGAATAGTCATTTACCACATTAACAATGTCTACACTGGATTTATCCATTTAATGTTATCTTCATTGAAAAAAAACTGCTTTTCTTTCAAAAAAAGGACATTTCTAAGTGACCCCAAACTTTTGAACAGTAGTGTACGTCCTTGTGCACATCCCAAGCACTTAATTTTAAAATCAAATCTTTTGGTTTCCTCATTATAACAACTCAACACTTTGTCAAATCGTACATTATGTCTTTATGTTTCTTACCTCTGCACTGAGTCCTTGGGTCTCCCCAGTAGTTCTCCTGACAGTCTGTGCAGGTCTTCCCTCCAAAGCCATCGCGACATTGACACTGTCCAGTAAACTACACGACAAAAAGGAGAGAAATAGTAAAAAGTATGGAACGTTGCAAGGGTACTTCAAAAAGTTCTCAGCCTCATTTAGAAACAAGGGGTGTAACTTTCATTTTGAGTTATAACCGTAGACTTTAAAGCCTTACATCAATGTCGGCAAAAACTCTAATGTTTGCTGTCATTTATTTGCTGCTGAAGCCCTGTAAAAATGAGCAGATGACAAGAAAACCAAGGACGGACAAGAAAGGTCTGTATCAAAAGGAATGACGCCCAAGGACAGCCACAAAGACATGGCCAACACACTTGGCAAAGACTCTTCTTGCTATTTAGCTGTAAAAAAAAAAAAAAAATTTAAAAAAAAAATGTGGGTTTGCTGATTTCGGGTGGGCCAGGTTGTGGTCAGGGGGCCCAAAATCAGTGAGCATGGACGTTCAAGTGGAGGCCATTCACTGCATGTTGATGAATGACAGATGTGTAACTATCCAACACATACCAGAAACTATCCATTTTTTGGTTTCCTTCTCACCTACTGATTGTCAAAGGACTTCAACTGCAAAGAAATTACGCTGTGAGTCTTTAAAGGGAATTACATCCCTTGTTTCTGGATGAACTTTTTGAAGTACCCTTCTAGCTCTGCATTATGAATGTATTTGCACATTAAATTAAACATTCTCAGATAAACGCCAAACAGCCACAACATTATGACCACTGACAGGTGAAGTGAATAACATTGATCATATTGGTTCTATGAGGTGTTCTGCTGGAAAACTTTGGGTTTTGGCATCCATGTTGATGGGACTGTCCAATGTTGTGGCATTTTCAGATTGAAATAAATGATAAAATCAGACAAGTAGGATGTGTGAATCAAATTTAAGAGTAAAAAATGATAAGATTGGAAGACCTAATGTGTCAACTGAAGTTATGAATACACAAAATAATCCTGTGGGAAAACGACAACCCAACAGAAGCCCATGGAGCCCATATAAGGCATAAGACCAGAAGCACGTGCCCTCTCTTCATCTGTGAGTTGAAACCAAAGTCATGCTGAGTGAGGCAGAAATAATGCCAACCTAGCAGAAATAAAAAAAAGAGAAGGGGTTAAACTTTTGACATGATTACATCATATACATTCTGATTGTGTCTTAAGACACTGGGTTGTGGCCTTCCAGAACGGAAGAGGAGTGTTTGGAAGGAATTTGCATAGGTATGAAAGACGATGCAACGCTTTGTGTAGTCAGTTAAAATCTCTAGATTTTGCTCATTTTTGTTCTTACAGCCTCTGCATTGAATAAACATTATTCGCATCAGACTGTGAAGACTGCTTGAAGACTCTTTCTTGAAAACTTTTTGAAGACTCTAATTTTTGATCCAGAATACATTTTTGACAATATGTTTGACAAAGCTGCCTGATCATTACTGGCCCTTATCAGGCAGACTGAGTCACAACACCCAGAACAAGCACATTCTGTCATGCAAATGGAAATACCAAATGTCACTGGTCTACCCCCGCAGGAAAATCCACCCCACCACATCGCAAAAGCATCAAACAATCAGGAACGTCTTGGGGAACATGACAATCGCCCAAGATGTTGATTTGACCTTAAAACTTCCAAGACCCAATTCTGATCAGGCATCAGCAAGATGCAGTGGAACAAGTTTGATTCCCAGGAGCCCTACTGAACAAACGAGAGTACTCAAAGGATCCACTGCCAATGCTCTGATCAAGACCCCATAGAACACCCTGAGAGGTTCCCTGGTCCAGATGCCATAGGACAACCAGAGAGGTCCCCTGGTCCAGACCCCATAACACACTCTGAGAGGTCTCCTGGTCCACAGACCCCATTAAACTCCCTGAGAGGTTCTCAGGTCCAGATGCCATAGGACAACCAGAGAGGTCCCCTGGTCCAGACCCCATAACACAATCTGAGAGGTCTCCTGGTCCACAGACCCCATAAGACTCCCTGAGAGGTCCCCTGGTCCAGACCGCATAGGACTACCTGAGAGGTCCTCTGCTCCGGGCCCAATGGTTCAAATCATTTTTGACAACTTAAGGGGGTCCAACACAATATTAGGCACGTGGTCATAATGTTATGCCTGATTGGTGTAGGTGTTGCTGTACCTCATTACAGGAAGAGGTGACAGAGTTGTTGGGATCACAGCTGCATGGTTCGCAGCCTCTTCCACTGGCCAGGTTCCAGTGACTCGGGGCGCAGTGGTCGCATGTTAGACCAATGACATTTGGCAAACATTGGCATTGTCCAGTAGCTCGCTGGCAAACACAGTCCTCACGCTCCATACACTGAGTGCGTTCGGTTCCCAGGAAGTTGCATGTGCACTCTGTAGAATAAAAGTTTGCCATCATTGCAGGGCTTTTTTGAAACATTAACTACAAGCAAGTGTTTCTTGATGTCACTCACTCCTGCAGTTGCGCCGGGAAGCATCTCCGAAATATCCGCTCCTGCAGATGCCACAGTTTGGTCCCTCCGTGTTGTAAAGACATTTCCTGCACTCTCCAGTCTGCCTGTCACAAGCGTCCACGTCCGACATGTCGATGTTGTTGTTGCACTGACACGGCTGGCAGCGGCCCCCCGGTTGAGAGGGGTTCCCATAATAACCCGGAGCACATTCTTCACATCGGGCTCCTGAGTTGGGGAAAAAAATGACAAAAAGCAGTCAAACTGAAAGCCATAGCAGAGTGGATAAAGGAAACGTGATACTAACAAAAAAACAGTGATTTTCATTTTTGAGATTCTGTGAAGTGAGGTGAGGGTTTTCCCAAGCAGGAAGCAGGAAACTAGTGAATTCACAGCAGCAGAATCAATGGCTAATCTCGGTTTAACAATGTAATTAGGAACAAGGATTTTTACCGAGTCCTAATCTGAGACTAAGATGTTTTTTCTTTGGACTTGTCTATTGAAAGGAACATGTTAGTCTGACACTTTTCTGCAAATCAAAGACATTCTTATATTAATACAGTCTGTTACTCACATCAGTTTTGTTACATATCATCACTCAGTGGGATTTGGTTAACCAGTTCTCATTAGTTAAGGTCATAACTCCCTTCTTCAGTAGATTACATGACGAATTATTGTACTTACTGATCACATACAGGATGCCTTCTCACATTAGTCAGCAGTCATTTACATTCTTTGATTTTACCATCATGCCTCAGTCCGATTCAAGAAATAAACCAATGTAAGGACACCGTCTGGTTTACAGTATCCAAAATGGTAATTTGTATTCTGTGTGGCTGAGTTGAAAATAGATGAATCTGCACAACAAATAGCTCCCAGTACAGGAGAACAGACATCTGATAAAGATATAAAGTGGCTACTTTGTTCAGTTATTTCCTGTTTTTTTTTTTGTGTGTGTCTATTGTTATTTTATTTGCCTGTTTTGTCTGTTTCCCTCCTCTTTTGATTGCCGTATTCAGTATTATCTGTGTCGGCTATATCAGGAAACTTTGGAATTGTTGGGTTTCACTGTTTAAAATTTGTAACATCTTCATCTTACTATGTAAAGTGCTATGAGATGACGATGTGAATTCAGTTCAATGTATCTAAGTGTGTTGTCTAAAGTTAGCTCAGCTGCTATTACTCTTCCAAAAGGCTTCCTTTGGGTAGAGTCCAGCTGTCAATTCTCTGAATACACTAACACAGCTCAAAAAGTCACAACATTGTGAAAAAGTTTTGTATTTGTTATTACTCCGCCAAGGAACGTGGCGGAGTTATGTGACGATCATCATCGGTTTGTCTGTCTGTCTGTCTGTTTGTCTGTTTGCAACATTACTCAAAAACAGACTAATGGATTTCGAAGACAATATCAGGGAAGGTCAGAAATGACACAAGGACCAACTGATTAGATTTTGGCAGTGATGCAGCTTATAGTCTGGATCCACGGATGTGTTAAAGACTTTAGTATCATTGTGAGATAGCGGTACAGTGTCACTGTAACTATGACAACAAGTGAACACTACGTCAGCTGCCTGCTGACGATCACATAAATGTGATCCTACTACAAATCCATCGCTTAGACTTATCAGGACTTATCCATCAGAAATGATACAAGGAACAATTGATTAAATTTTGGGGTTGTTTCCGAGTCCCATCAATTCCCGCCGCCCGCTACATATTTAGGTCACATGATTCGGTATCCGTACATAACGTACACATACATAACACACACCTGTGCTCAGTGCAAGGTCATTTTGTTTGTGGGTACATCTATATTAAATGGACACATTCTATGTTGCCGTGATGTCTGATCGTCAATAACTAATAAACAAATGCTGCATTTCTTTAAAAAAAAAAAAAAAAAAAAAAGGCTGCATTTCTGAAAAAAAAAAAAAAAGCTGCATTTCTGACAATGCCATATAGGGGATTGAGCAGCCTTGGTGGAGTACTGCGCTCTCTGAGTGCTTTTCAAGTTTATTATTATAGCTGCAAATGTCATCAACTATTTGAAATAAACAGTATCATACAGCTCCAGCAACGGTCAGGATTCTTCTGCCAGTCTACCTCTAGTGTTCTCTTTCCCTGTTTGTACATTATTTGCCAACACTAATAGAAAAATTTGGCATATCTGAGCCGAGCAGGAACTGGAACACAGGAGGAAATTAGAGAAGGAAAGAAAGATGATGTGAAGAGAAGATTAGATGAGAGCAAAGCTGGATGGAGGACAGGAATGAAAGTAATCTGCTACAGCTTCTTTGAGTTTTTTGGGGTTAAATAAATCTAAACTGTTCAAAGTCACGTGGCTCTATCTAACAAAGCTTCAGCAGTGCTTCGTGGTGCTTCATCTGAAAAGCCAGGCTTGAAATAATGTGCGAGAAATGACTGCTAAACATTAATTCACAGATAAAACTGCACAGTTAAATTTACTGCAAACAGAAAAGACAGAAGCTGACCCAGACTCTGCACACATACCACCCTTTCTTTCTTTTTTGGGTAGATTTGCTCAAAAGTTCAGATTCTGGCTCAGGTTCTTATGCTGGGAACATTTGCACAGACTTTTTTCAAACTTAACCACTTGTGGTTTTAGTGGCTCTTTAGTGTCACACAGGCAGCCAAGGAAAAAAACAAAGCATTTGATGGGAAACTTTTTGATCCAGGCCTCACACAGGAGAAGGGTGGGACTGGTGGAGTGGAGGGTGGAGGTGGGTGGAGAGGGATAAGAGGAAGGGACAGGGGTCAACCATCTCTACTCACGCTTAAAAATGGTCGCCCCGGAGCGTTTAACAATCCCTGTACCGGTAATACAACAGGGGAAGGAGGAAATGAAACAGGTTACCATTCACCGACAAACATCACTATCACCTCATCTGAGTTTACACTGATACAAAATGAAGGAGACTGGAGTTTTATTTTCTAAAGTCATCTTTTATCGTTGGATGATCCACTGAGGTGCCCTTTGGTTGATAAGACACAAACACAACTTGGATGTTTTTGACTCAGATGAGGTTTGGTGGTGATGTTTGAAAACTAAAACAGAGCACATCATGATGATCTACATGAAATTCATTGTAGCTGCAGAGACATACAAACATGTAGACACTCCGATGGATTCATCAGCATCACTCGCTGAGGATGAAGTGGATGAACAGATTTAGAAATACAGAAACAGAGCAGGAGGCTATATCTGAGGTTTACCTGTGTATCCCTGGTTACAGTTGCAGATAATTTGTCTGTTTCGGTTGTCCTGGTAACAAGATGCAGCAAAATGGCGTCCACTGTTGGGTCCATCTGGACAGGGGCATGGACGACAGTGACCTCCGGATGATATCCCCAACACTGGGTTACCATAGTAACCACCGGCACATCTGCAGAAATGACAACGAAGTTAACTCAAAGAGTAAAACAGCACAGCCATTGTCAATTATTGTGCTTTAATTTGCTGTTTAAATGCTACTATTAAAATGGCCGAGCCAATAAGAACCAAGAAAAGAGTTGTTCAGTCAATACAGCTGATTTCAGCTTCCTGTCTGCATCCTCACATGGATTTCCATTTATGACTGTGACTGTAAACAACCATATTAACAGAGTTAATAAAAACTTACACTATTATAAAAAAAATCTAAAGACCTGACAGGCTGCACAAAATAAAACAACGTTTTAACATTCAGAGGATGTTTAGAGGATGTTGTCAGATTATGTTCCATGATAACAAAAGAAGAACGTTCTCAAACCAACATTCACAAAATGTTCTCCAGATGTTATTGAGGCCTCAGAAGACAGAATGGGTTTTAATAAAATGTTCCTGCAATGTTCTAAGGATGTTGCTGATGAGTTCTTCTATAAAAAGCTCCCACAATGCTCCCATATTTGGAAAACATTTTAAGAACATTTCCAGAAATCTTTGGACAGATTTCATCTCACATTCTCCAGATGTTATTGAGCTCTCAGAAGAAAGAACGTGTTTCTATAAAATGTTCCTGTAATTTAAAATATTAACAAAGGTGGAACATTTTAACTGCGATGTTCTGAGGATGCTTTGGGGATGTTTCTGTTGAGAATGTTCTGCTATAAAAAATTCCCACAATGTTCCCACATTTGGACAACGTTTTAAAAACATTTCCAGAACGTCTTTAGACAAATTTCAACTCACATTCTGGGAACTAAAAGGAACCTTCCCATTGAAAACATTACTAGAGCATAACATCTTGTTTTATTGATGCTTTTTACAGAATTTTAGTTAATTTAGTGAAAGTTTAGTTCGCTAGTTTAGTTAATATAATTTCAGAGTTTTTGTCTTTACATGTTCAGATCCCATGTTGCATGAACTCTGTCTGACTTTGGGTTATTTACATCAAAATAAAAACAACTCAGCTCACTATCCATCCATATGTTGAGGTTAAACACAGGCTGACCCCTGACAGACGTTCACCTGTCACACTTGTCTCCTCCAGTATTGTCCCTACAGTTGATGCAGGCTCCGGTTCTCTGGTCGCACTGGTCTGCATGTCCGTTACACTGGCAGGGTCTGCAGCTGGGGAAGCCCCAGTGACCGGCCTGGCATCCGTCGCAGCGCTGGCCGAACGCTCCGGGACGACACTGACACTGACCGGTCAACTTATCACAGAGTCGGGTCACGGAGCCTTCGAGGCTGCAGCCACAAGCTGGACGGAGGGAGGAGAAACAAGAACATGAGGGGAAAAGGAGAGGAAAATGAATGACAGGTGGAAAGACAGAAGAAGAATGGAGATGAATTTGCATTAACTTGCAGAAATAGATTGATTTTAGCAGAGGGAATGCAATAGTCCGTCACTAATTCTTGGTGACGACTTCTCAGTGGGTCTTAAAATCTAACGACTGGTTAACTTCACTGTCTTAATCCATCACTGTCACTCACTGCAGGACTTTTTACTGCTAAGAAGTGGGATTTCAGAACAATCTGTGTTAGTATGAATGCGGATTGTTGTAATAAATGACAGAAACGATAATGCAAACCTGTTTTTTGTCACATAAAGGTGAAACATCCATCCATGTTCTTGCTTTCTCACCGTAACACGGCAAAATAAAGCATTTTTTTATGAGCCAGACTAGGTTTTGTCTTGCTGACGTCTTTTACAGTGAACCAGAAGCCATAAAACCCTTCTTTTTATTATGGACTAGCAAAGCAGCAGCTGCCAAAATTCAATTTGTCTGAAAACAAGCTCAACATCCTGTAAATGAGAAGTCAAGCTCCAGTTTATTACAGTTTTTTAATGCAGCATTATTTCTTTCAGTTTTGCAGTTGTTTTTTGGCTGTTATTTGGTCATAAAGGCGAAACTTCCATCTTTGTTTTTGCTTCCCCACTGTGAAATAAAGCCATTTTTACAACCCAGACTAGGTTTGCTCTTGCTGATATCTTCCACAGTTAACCAGAAGCCATAAAATCTTTCTTTTTTTATTGTCTAGCAAAGCAGCAGCTACCAACATTCAATTTGCCTTAAAACAAGCTCACAGCAAATGTTGGTATTTAAAAACAACCTGTGTAGTAGGAAAATGGATTGTTAAAATAAACAACAGAACTCAAGTGAAAATGCAAACTTTTTCTTCACTTAAGGAGCAACATCTCTAAGCTTTGGTGCGATAAAAACTTATGTGAGACTTTTCACACTTGAATCGAAGGAAAAAAGAAAGAAGAAGGATGTGCAGTTGACTGATTTTAATGAATCTAATGTGCACTGAGAGACAGTAGGGGGCGCCAGCAGCACAGCAGAGTTCATCACAAAGACTGCACATGTACAGCTGCACCATGTTACAATTACAATAGCTTTATTTGTCATTGTCTGCAAACCTGTTCAAGTGCATCAAGTCAGAGGTGTATAGGTACATTAAACTAACTATATAAAAGATTATTCAAAAAGAAAGGGAAAGATTCTCAAAAGAGAAAGAAAAATACAACATGCAAGGCATCTGATCCTGCATGTTTTGCAGTAATAAGTGCAGTTTTGGCTTTTGGGTCGGAGTTTTTGTTGTCCTTAAACGTCTGAAGATAGCTCAAAACCAGTAATCTCAGTTTTGTGTGAGGAGATTTAATCATAATTCCCCTGAAAACTAATTTCCTTTGCTCTTGAACAGAAAGTTTAAACATTGGATGTGAATCTTTAACCAGACGACATGGACCAGATCTGAAGGTAAAAGGAGTTTCTCACCGATACATCCTGAAGGACCGAAGCCGTAAGTTCCCGGAGCACAGTGGTCGCAGCGTCGGCCGATAACGTTGGGTCTGCAGCGACACCGACCTCCTCGGACGTCACACAAGGAGCTGACGGATCCCTGAGGGTCGCAGTTACAGGCTGGAGGACGGAGAAGAACCAGAATCAGAAAATCCAACCTGAGCATTCTACTGCAGGAGTGAAGAGGTTCAGCCTTCCTGACTCCACTATGGTGCACGATCCAACAGTTTTCACTCCAACTGCATCAAAATAAATAGTAGTTACTGGACTTGACTGTAGTTCTATTTGCAGATGGGAGAACAAACAATGGAGGTTTGTTCTTTTGTCCAGTATTGTGAAGTTTATTTTGTTGATGGTGATGTTAGAGAGGAGAAAACACGACTAGACAACGACACCAGGAGAGCATAAAAATGGCATTTGGTCATTACTGAGTTTAACCAATCAGCATTCGTGATTGCTGAGAAGCACCAAGCTGCTTTTTTCTGGCAAAGAAGTTACCTCAAAGAGTAAACAACACAGTATCTATCTGTTATCATACTTTAATTTTCTTTTATGCTACTTTCAAAGTGACCAGGGCCAATATAAACTAAGAAATTGTTTTTCAGTCAACAATCAGCACTCGTCTTTTTTAGGTTTAATCAATCAGCAGCAGCATTTCAGAGACGCTCAGATGTACCGACGATGAAGCAGCTGCTTTTTTCTCCTCTGAAAACAACAACAACAACAACGCACAAAAAGGTTCAAGATGCTTTAAAACAGATTGCTACTTCCTGAAGACCTTTCTGACACTGATTACAACTACAGTGGAAAAAGAAAAGATACAAACTGACGGCTGAAACTATCTTGTGATTGTGATAAATTGATGAATTAGAATTTAAATAAAGGTTAATTGTCTGGAGCACATTCTAAACATATTAGTAAATATTAGCGAGTTAACCTGCTGGTCCCTGGACAAAATTCTACATTTTCGGAAACACACTGTGTTGTTAAGTTTGTAATCCACCTAAAAAGCATTTTATATGTGATTTGGATGAAGGCACATTCATAAATGTGTCAGAATGTATACATTTTGTCCTAGGAATCACAATCACAAATTCTTGAGAATAAGTTCCCAGTGCTTCCTACAATCTGACTACTGGTTAATTTCACAATTTTAAACTGTCACAGTCTGCATGATTGTTGTAATAAACGACAGAAACAATAATGTAAACCTATTTCTGTCACATGAAGGTGAAACTTCCATCCATGTTCTTGCTTCCTCACCATAATATGGCGAAATAAAGCAATTTTTTACATACCCAGACTAGGTTTGTTCCAAAACTTTGCACCTCATTTGTGCCCGAATATATCAATTTTGTCCAAAGAACACAATATTCCCTGACAATCTTTTGGGAATAAGTTCCTCATGCATCTTAAAATCTGACTACTGGTCAACTCCACCATCTATAACCATTACTATCAATCAGTGCTGGACTTTTTGTTGCCAAAAAAGTGGGATTTTGGAACATCTTGTACCAACAAGAACGTGGATTGCTGAAATAAACAGCAAAAATGATCATGCAGACTGATTTTGACTGACAGAAACCACAGCAGGGAGCAAAGGTACTAAAGTTTTGTCGAAATACGAAGATGAGGTTTGGTTATTTGGTTTCCTTCCAGATGATTTATTTGCAGTTTGTGTGAATTTGTTCTGCACTAAAACACACAATAATCCTGCATGATGGAACCAAAATGCATGATTGTTTTCTGTGACAAAGATTCATGTGTTTCAGTGATTCCATAACAGAAAATTAGGAGTTATAGGAGTCATTTGAAACTAACACAATGGTCTTTACAAGTCGTATGAACAAGAAGGTGTAAAATAAAGAGGGAAAAACCATAAAATACGATGAATAATGTTTACTAATCCCACTAATAAAGTCATGTCTGTCCATCCACAATAAAACAAGTTAAAAGTGTTCTTCACTCACGCAGAGCTCCGTCGTTAATGATGGCCGACATGCTGATGATGAGTTTAGCGCAGGTGTCGCTCATCATTGGACGGGCGACGCTCTTGGCGCCCTCATGGCACCGGTAGCGCTCGTAGGTCTGCTTCCTGGTGTTGGAGGACGGATCTCCAGCGTTGAACATCTCCATGGAAGTGTGACGAGGCATCAAGGCGACCTGGAGATGGAAGGAATCATGAAAACAGAGAGGAGGGGAAAGAAAAAGTACAATTTACCCACCCACAGAAGTGAATAAACAGCACAGGGAAGGGCAGTAATATGCAAAACAATTAGTCAGTTATCTGGGCTGGTGACAGTTTCTAGGTTCACATCAGCATCTTCAGAAAAATACTTAAGAAATTAACAAGGATTTGTGTAAAATATGTCTTTAGCAAGAACATCCTGGGAACTAAAAGAAAATTTCCTGCTGAAAACATGACAAGAACTTTGCAGAACTTTCTCAGAACATTGTAGAGCAGAATAAAAACACATCTAGCTGTGTCCCAGTCGTGTTTCCCATAATTTCTTTTTTTCGTCCATTTCTTCTGTCACCTTTTTTGCATGTCCTGATCACACATTGTGTTAAATCTGTCTGTTTTTTAGGTTATTTATGACAAAAGCAGAAGAAAATCCAATCACAATCCATCAATATCTTCAGCGATTTATCCACTTATTTTAGAGGAATGTAAATAAAGGAGTTATTCTCACAGAGTCTACGAGGACGATGGCGTTGGCAGCTCCGTTGAGGATGCTGTTAGCGTCCTGGTAGCGTCTGAACTCGAAGCGAAGTGTGTAGGTGACGCCTCTCTCCAGACAAACTGGCTGAGGAGGAACCACGAACCTGAACAGAACACAATCAGAACACATTTTACATCAGCAAAAACATGACTACACATATCAGTGTGTCGTGGTTTCTGGATTCCAGTTTGGTTTTGTTTTTCTGTTTCTTGTGTCTCTGTTTGTCTTTGTGTAGATTTCATATCTCTCTCTACAGCTACTTCCTGTTTGATTTTTTTTAAATTTGTGTGTTCCTCTTTTCCCTCTAGTTTGATTATCCTAGATAGATAGATAGATAGATAGATAGATAGATAGATAGATAGATAGATAGATAGATAGATAGATAGATAGATAGATAGATAGATAGATAGATAGATAGATAGATAGATAGATAGATAGATAGATAGATAGATAGATAGATAGATAGATCCTTTACTGATGTAGCAGTGGGGGAAATTTTCAGGACATAAGACAACCAGATAAAGAGCAACCTAAGGTCTCCCAGGTGCCGAAGGTCCTCCAGCAACCCAAATTCCCCAGCAACCCAAGGCGCGAATGGTATCGCAGCAACCCAAGGTCCTCCAGCAATACCAGGGGCCCACATCCTGGCTCCAGCAACCCCAGGTACCCAAGTACTGGCTCAAGCAACCTCAGATGGTACACTGTCCATTCAAGAAGCCAGGTTAACAGCCCAAGGTGCTACGCCAGAAGCCCCAGTAGACCAGTCACTAACCTTAGCATTAGACAAAGATAAAGACAAATGGAGACACAAGACTATTTAAACAGTTCTCACTGTTTAAATAGTCTTGTTTCTCCATTTGTCTTTGTCAGTTTGTTCTCCTGACAGTTCTTCTGACCCTTATGTTTAGTCTTCTTTGTTTTGGTTGTATTTTTGCTGCCTTTAGTTGGTTCACCTAAACATCCCAGTAGGCTCATTTTACTAAAGTTAATTTATTCCTGCTTGCTGTATCTGAACTCTCTCTTCCTGACAGATTGAGAGTTTCTGACCTGGATCCGGCCGGCAGAGAGACGGTGATTCTGTCGTCGTCTGGGATGGTGTTTCCACAGGGGCTGCTGGTGGGAATCGGTCCCGGACGGATCACCGTGATCCTCACCTCCTCCCAGTCCCGAGGCATCTAGACAGAACCAGAGCAGGGTCAGTGCGTAGACTGAAAACACTGCCTTTATCAGCATTTACCAGGAGACATGATGAATAAACCAACCTAGTCTCCACAAATTTACATTTGTTTTGCAACTAAACTGCATTTGTTAAGAATTTAAGAATGCAGTTTAGTTGTCTAGAAGTGCAAACTGAGTGTGGACTGCTGGAATAATCACCAACCTGTGACTCGTATCGAATCAGTAAATCATACTCCATGGAGTATGGGACGTTACTGATGATAAACTCTAAAGTGCCGCCTTCAGGGACCCAGGAGAAGCCGAGACCCGTCCATGAGGCCGGTCGACCGGGTTGATGCTCCCTGATCTCCAACATGCTGCCCTGAAAACAGACAAAGACATCGTCAGACACTGCTGGAAATACAGGATTTTTGCTTTTGCTTTTTGATCTGTCTTTTTAGAAGATTGTAGTTTGTTTAAAAGCATCTCAGTCACACATAAAAGAAAGAAAAACAACAGAAAAATAGGATACAGATTTAAAAACATTTCTGTAAGCAGCTCAAACATGCTGGAATAAAAATATAGATCCTATTTATTCAGTAAAACTTAGGCAACAGACTGTAGAAAATACAATGAATTAAATAGACCAACGTTTGGTAAATACACTACCATTCAAAAGTTTGGGGTCACTTAGAAATGTCCTTATTTCTGAAAGAAAAGCAGTTTTTTTTCAATGAAGATAACATTAAATGAATGATAAATCCAGTGTAGACATTGTTAATGTGGTAAATGACTATTCTAGCTGGAAACAGCTGATTTTTAATGGAATATCTCCATAGAGGTACAGAGGAACATTTCCAGCAACCATCACTCCTGTGTTCTAATGCTACATTGTGTTAGTTAATGGTGTTGAAAGGCTCATTGATGATTAGAAAACCCTTGTGCAGTTATGTTAGCACATGGATGAAAGTGTGAGTTTTCATGGAAAACATGAAATTGTCTGGGTGACCCCAAACTTTTGAACGTTAGTGTATGTGAGTGGGTAAATTGTACTTTTCTCTTCCCTCCTCTCGGTTTTCATGATTCCTTCCATTTGTATTTTTAAAAATAAAAAAACTCTCCGGGAGCAATTTTTAAGATTGCTGTTTGGGTGCTACCGCTTCAAAAGTGAAAATCAGTCACGTTTCCCATAATTACAGTTCACTCACAGCTGGAGCACGTCTAAGGCTTGGAACATCGTTAATCGTTAAATCATCAGTACCGAATATTAAGAATTCTGTTGCTAACTGTGGAACTAAAAGAAAACAGACAGACAAACCAATGCTGATCATCACATAACCTCCACCAAGTAATAAAAATTACATGAATTTCACATGTTAATGATATTTACTTGAGTTATTATCATCTATATTAATCAGTGCATTGATTTGAATTCATTCAACACAGTCATGAATCCTTCGATTTGCCTTATTTGATCTATCTGTTTAAAGAAAATAAAGCATTCAGACGGGAGCTGATGTTTAGATAAAAGATAAATATATCCTGAGAGTAAAAGCAGCCTCACCTGACCCATCTTGGACAACTCTGCCTCATACAGGAAGTGATCCAGAGCCATGAAGAAGAATCCAGACTCCACCTGAGAACACTGACGTCCGACCAAGTGACTCCGACAGCGACACTGACCGCTGTCCATGGAGCAGCTACCAATAATGAACACATTTATTATTTCACTGCCACATTTTATACATACACACACACACACACACACACACACACACACACATATATAAATATCTATATGGCTGCAATTGCTGGGTGAAGAAAAAATCCTGACTAAAACCTTCATTTTTATACAACATAAAGAGTCGACAGCCGTGTTAGCATGTCTGTGATATTTAGCATGTTAGCATGTTAGCATTTCACAATTAGACTAAATAGAAAGTAGAGTTGAAGAGACTGTTCAGAGTTTCACAGGCATTTGTACATAAAACAAAGTGTAAGAATTTTTTAAAAAAAAATTTGACCTGAATATGTAGTTAAGAAAATATTAAGAGGTGAGAACATTTATAAAATTAATTCATTTTCACTTCATTTGATTTCTTTACCTTTTATTGCATTAAATCTGTCTGTTTTGGGGCTAATTAAACTAAACTATCAACAACTAAAATCTATCAATATCTGTGATTTATCCATATATTTTAAAAGCAGTTTAAGTAAAAGAAGTTCTAATTTTAAGTAATGTTCCTGTGAGGTTAAAAGTGAACTACGACTATTTTAGCATTGAGAGGATGTTTGGAGGAAAAATTTTTAAAGCGTCTTTAGAGAACTTTACAGACAGTTTAAGATCCATTATTATGACTAAGTAGTAAGTTGCATGAATACTGCATGAAATACTATGTGAGGGCAACAAACTGTGATTCAGACACTGTCTCTCTAGTAAACACTAATAAATCTATTTTTGTGACAGGAATCTATTTCTGAATGTTTTAATCTAAACCCTAAAGCATTTAAATGGAGCCCCTGAGCTGTAAAATCTAACTTAAACCAGTTTCAGACTCCAGAATAAAGCTGTAGCTCCACTCACTGGTTGTCCAGAGCTCCTCCGACGTCACATTCACAACCTCGGCAGCCGTTCAGGTCGTGACTCAGAGCCCAGTGTTCAGGCTGGAAGGACAGAAGGACAGAATGAATGGATGGTTGCATGATTTCATCTCTATTCTGGACTGACGCGAACTTCCACTGCAGTTTCACTATAAAGACAGATACTGTTCAAATCTACGATCCAGTAAAACAACATTCACAGCTTCGGGGCATCATTAAAGTCACTTTAGTTCACTTATTTTATGTCAAAAAGAGCTGTTTTATCTTCATGTTTTTGCACTTTCTCACAAGAACCCGCTCATTTTTGAGTTAATTCAGTTAAAATTTACTATAATAAAGCAGTGTGCGGTTGTATTTTTTCTCACTAGGTTTAAAAACAGTGACAAAATGAACGTCTGAATGTACATTTAAGTTCAGTTTCACCTCTTCCTTCTTGTCTATTAAAATAATTTTTCCGCTCTTCTCTTTATTGTGTCTAAACTGAGGCCTCATCAGACAACAGGATCCCCTTTGGGACCGGGTCCAGACCCTGACCATGTTAGGCCCGCTGTAACCTCACACCAACCGGACAAGCCTCGAATCCCAGCAGCTAAATTTAGACGCTCGACCCCGACAGGAGCTCACATTCCTGCCGACACTATTCCCGGCTCGGTGGGTTTCAGAACAAGAGGCTGAATTATTGCAGGAAGTCAACAGACGCATGACATTTTGGGACAAAAAACACATCGGAGTTCTGGTAAAAACTGCAACCAGATCAACACAAAAAAGGTGACATTACCACATAAAGACACAAGATCGCCACATAAACATGAGAAGTTACCAAAAAGATTTTTAAAAATGACCACGACAAGGTAAAAATGACCACAAGAAGATGAAAAATCCCAACAAAAGCACTCAAGATCACTACAGAGGCACAAAGTCACCACAAAATATACAAAATCACCATAAAATGATAGGAAAACCACAACCGAAACACACAAAATTACCAGAAAGAGAGATGAAGTTACCTCATGAAGACATAAAACCACAATCAGAACACACAAAATCTCAACAAAAAGAGGTGAAATTGCGACAATAAGTTGCAAAATCACCACAAAAACATGCACAATGTAAAGACTACATCTAATTTTTGTTCATTTTCTCTATGAACAAAAGCCGCACAGAAACAGAGAGAAAAGCAGCATAAAGTGAAGTTAACATGTTCTTATACTGCCACCTGAACCATGTGTGATGCTAAGAATAAGATATTAACGTTGTAAAAGAAATCAAACAGAAAGAGACTAAGTGGGGATGAAGTTAAAGATCTAGTTCAACTCTTATTTAATGTCATTTTACAGCTATTTTTCACCCCATTTCTCATCTACTTCTAATGCAAAAATCAAATATTGGCAAATAAATGTTCTAAAAAGAAAGTGAGAAAACATCAGCAACAGAAACAGAGAATAAAAGATATATTTTTAGGGATATTAATGATGAACTGACATCTTCTAAATATATGTTGGAGTCTTATTGAAAAGAGAAAATGATGCAACCAGCAACGTATTGCACCGGCTAGTTAGCAGCATAGCTAGTTAGCATCGCTGTCTGCTACATGTGCTACAGACTCTAACTAAAACTTACATTATTGGCTGTTTTGATGTAATATGTAATATTATATTGATGTCATTGATGAAATTGTCTAATTTCATCTCAATATCTGAAAGAGTAAGTCCAAATGTTTTACCATAATTATATTCATAGTGTTAACATAACTTTTTTTTTTGACAGAAATGGGCTTCCATAGCCTAAAGAGAGTTTTAGTGTGTTCTTACCAGACACTGATCACAGCTGCGACCAGTAACCAGACGTTTGCAGAAACAGTCTCCACTAACTGGATCACACTGGGAGCTGCCAGATACTGTTCCTCTGTGGTCGCACTGGCAGGCTGTAGGAAAAAATACATAAATTATCATCAAATATTTTATATTTTAGTGCAAGAATTCAGAAGTATTTCTTAAAACTTGAGCACAGCCTGAGAGGAAAACCTGCAGATAGTCTCCCAATTTATAATGTTTTATCTTAAGAAAACTCCTAAAGCATCGGGGATAGTGTGATTACAAAAAAACACAAACAGAAAAAGTAAACAATTTAGAATTTATTAGTTAGACAAAAGAAATTAACTAAAATGGGGGAAAACAACAAAAAATGGGGAAAAAAAACAGAGGACATATAATGAATATGTGTGTTTGTTGTCATATTCAATGATATTTTAACTTTAACTTTAAAAATATATTTAAGAGTCATTCTTTTTTAAAATATTATCTCTGATTTCATCATTTAAGTGAGGTAAGATAAGTAAGATAAGTTAAATGAGATAAGATAGGTAAGATAAGATACGTGAGATAAGTGAGATTACACAAGTCAACTTAAGTGAGATAAATTAAAGTGAGATAAGTTAAGATAAGACAAGTCAAGTTAACTTAAGTCAGATAAGTTAAGTTACGTTGAGTGAGAAATGATATAAGTTAAGATAAGTAAAATTAAGTGACATAAGTTAAATGAGATAAGTTAAGTGAGACAAGATAAGTTAAGGGAGATAAGTTCAGTGAGATAAGTTATGTTTAGTGAGATAAGTTAAGACAAGTCAAGTCAAGTTAACTTAAGTGAGATAAGTTAAATTACGTTGAGTGAGATAAGATATGATAAGTTAAGATAGGTTAAGTGAGATAAGTTCATTTAAGAAAGATAAGTGAGTTAAGTTGAGTGAGATAATAGAAGTGAGATAAGTTTAGTGAGATAAGTGAGATAAGCTAAGTTGAGTGAGATAAGATGTGTAAAGTTAAGTGAGATAAGATACGCGAGATGAGTTATGTAAGATAAGTTAAGTGAGATAAGTTAGGTTAGATTAGATTAAGTGAGATAAGATATGATAAGTGAGATAAAAAATAAGTTAAGAGAGAAGAAAAGTTAAGATGAGCGAGATAAGTTCCATTAATTTAGGTTAGGTCAGGTGAGATAAATATGCAAAGTTAAGTGAGATAAATAGAAGACATTCTATTGTCTTGGACATCTACAGTATCTGCTGTTAAAATACATCACAATAATAAATTATAATAAATTTTATTTATAAAGCGCTTTTCCAAAAGCTCAAAGACGCTGTACATAAAATACAATAAGATAGAACAAAACAGATAATTAAAATCAGTAGATAGTAAACAAGTTCAAGATAAAATACAGAATCACTTAAGGAAAGCAGATCTAAAAAGGTGAGTCTTTAAAAGGGATTTAAATGTGGTGAGGTTGGTGCAGTCACGGAGGGCATGGGGGAGTGAGTTCCAGAGTGTGGGGGCGGCAATGGCGAAGGCTCTGTCCCCCCAATGTCGCCGGCTGGTCCTGTGCGGGATGGAAAGGAGGTTTGTGTGGGAGGAACGGAGATTCCTGGGGGGGGTGTAGGGGAGGAGCAAATCGGTAAGGTAAGAGGGGGCTAGATTATGGATGGACTTGAAGGTGAGGAGAAGCAGTTTGTACTGGATGCGGTGTGAAATGGGGAGCCAATGGAGGTTCCGCAGGACGGGTGTGACATGGTCGTGAGAACAGGTTCGGGTGAGGAGTCGGGCAGCAGAGTTCAGAATGAGTTGAAGTTTATTGAGAACTTTGGAGGTGGAGCCGAAGAGAACGCTATTGCAGTAGTCAAGGCGGGAAGTGACGAAGGCATGAATGAGGGTTTCAGCGGCTGAGAAGGAGAGGAAGGGGCGGAGACGGGCGACGTTGCGGAGATGGAAATAGGCAGTTTTGGTGATCTGATTAATGTGGGGTTCAAAAGTGAGGTTGCTGTCAAATATCACACCGAGGTTGCGGATGTGAGCAGAAGGAGATAGGGTGGTGTTATCAATGGTAATGGGGGGGTGGGGAAATGGTGTGAGTGATTTAGGTCCAATAAGGATGAGATCAGTCTTGTCACAGTTTAGCAGGAGAAAATTTTTCCTCATCCAGGATTTAATGTCGGCCAGGCAGCTGGAGAGAGAGGGGAGGGTGGTGGTGGCGGTGGTGTTGGTGGAGATGTAGAGTTGGATATCGTCGGCGTAGCAATGGAAGTGTAGGTTGTGGCGGCGGATGATGTTGCCGAGGGGGAGGAGGTACAGGATAAAGAGGAGGGGGCCAAGTACTGATCCTTGAGGGACACCATGGGACAGGGGGGCGGTGGGTGATGTGCAGTTGTTGACCTTGATGAATTGTTGTCGATTAGTGAGATATGATGTGAACCAGGTGAGGGCGGTGCCGGTGATGTTAATGGAGGATTGAAGGCGGGACAGGAGGATGGAGTGATTGATTGTGTCAAATGCTGCAGAGAGGTCGAGAAGAATGAGGATGGTGACTTGTCCAGAGTCTGAGGAGAGGAGGAGATCATTGGTGACCTTGAGGAGAGCAGTTTCAGTGCTGTGATGAGAGCGGAATCCGGATTGAAAGGTTTCATACAGGTTGTTGGAGGTGAGGTGAGTTTTCAACTGGGCAGCGACGACACGTTCTAATGTTTTGGATATGAAGGGGAGATTGGAGATGGGCCGGAAGTTGTGAGGGGAGGTTGGATCCAAACCAGGTTTTTTGAGGATGGGGGAGACAGAGGCGAGCTTGAGGGGTGAGGGGACACAGCCAGTACTGAGGGAAGTGTTGATGATGTTAGAGATGAGGGGGGCGATAACAGGGAGGCAGTTTTTGAGGAGGGCAGTGGGGATGGGGTCCAGGCAGGATGTGGAGTTTTTAGTTCCAGTGATGAATTTGGGCAGGTCCAGGGGGGAAACGGGCGAGAAGTGGGCCAGGGGGGGAAAGTTCAGAGGGTTTGGTGGAGGAGAGGGGGGATCAAGTGAAGTGGGAGAGGTGACAAGGCTGCTGTGGATGGAGATGATTTTGTTATGAAAAAAAGAGAGGAATAGGTTGCATTTGTCAGTGGTGAACGAGTTTGAGACGGTGTCCGGGGGGGCAAGGAGTTTATTGACAGTTGAGAAGAGGGATTTGGGGTTGTTGGAGCTGGTATTGATCAGGTCAGAGTAGAAAGTGGACCGTGCAGATTTCAGGGCGTCTTTGTATTGTTGGAGGAAGTCGGAGTAGGCTTGGCGGTGAACTGTCAGGTTTGTTTTCTTGACAAGACGTTCTAGCTGTCGTTTATGGGCTTTCATGAGGTGGAGTTCAGGGGTGTACCATGGAGCAGAGTGGGAGAAAGTAACTAATTTGGATTTGAGGGGAGCAAGCTGATCAAGACAGGAAGAGAGAGTATGATTGTAGTGGTTGATGAGGTCAGTGGGGTTATTGATTGACGGGGGAGGGGAGACGGACAATGCAGTGGTCAGTGAGGCGGAGAATACAGAGGGGGAGAGTGATCTGGTGTTTCTAAAAAAGATTGTCCGTTTTTCCTTGGGCAGGGGGGTGGGGAGGCTGATGTCCATAGTTATTGCTAGGTGGTCAGAGATGGAGAGATGACAGCTGGAGATATTTAGGACTGTAAGACCAGAGGAGCAAACCAGATCGAGGATGTGTCCATGGTTGTGGGTGGGGAAATTGACATGCTGGGTGAGGTTGAGTGATTGTAGGAGATCTAGGAAGTCAGAGGCAGATTTACTGTGAAGGTTGTCCATGTGAAAGTTGAAGTCACCAAGGAAGAGGACTGACGGAGATGTAGCTAATAGCTGGGTGGCAAAGTGGGAAAAGTCAGGGAGAAATGAGGGGTTTGGTTTAGGTGGGCGGTAAATGATAGCAGTGACCATTGGGGTGGGACCGGGTGATTTAAAAACAAGGTGTTCAAAGGAGGGGGAGGCAGGGATGGAAAGTGGGATGGTTGTGAAGACCTGTTTGTGGATGACTGCGATGCCGCCTCCTCGACCTTCTGGGCGGGGTGAGTTGAGGTACGTGTATCCGGAGGGGGTGGCTTGGTTGAGTGGGTAGAAGTCCAGTGGTTTGTGCCATGTTTCGGTTAGACAGAGGAAGTCCAGTTTATTGTCCAGGATGAATAATTGTAGAATGGGGCCTTTGCTGGTGACGGAGCGGGTGTTGAAGAGGGCAAAGTTCAGGTGAAGTGTGGATGTGTGATTAGGGGAGGGCTTCTGGGGACAAGGCTGTGAGGTCCGTGGAAGTGGGCGAAGGTTAGCAAAATGGGGGTTTCTGAGGGAGGGCTGCCGAGGTTGTCTGAAGCTGATGATGGTGGGGATTTGGCAGCTTGTTGAATTCTGGTACTGCGGGGGTGACGGGCAAGGGGAGCCAGAGGGGGGAGGCAGTGGGTGTGCTGGAGGGGAAGATGGGGGGAGTTCCAGGTGGGGACAGAGGGGGGCGCTGTAGCTGGGAGGCGGTTCAGTGGAGCGTGAAGAAGAGATGGATGTAAACACTGGCACTAGTCAGTCTGAAGTGTGGACGGTGTATTGGATATTTGAGATTAAAAGTGATCTGCCGGACCTGTTTGGATGGATGCCATCACTGTTAAAATATTCTGGCCTGTTCCAGAAACAGTTAAAATTGTCAATAAAGTTAATTCTGCTGGCACGGCAGAACGAGCTAATCCAGGTGTTCAGGCTGAGCAGTCTGCTGAAGCGCTCAGAGTTGTTGTTTACCGTTGGTAGGGGCCCGCTAATAAAAATAGACTTTCCGCAGTCTTTCAGTAAGTCCGTCAGATTTTGAAAATCACGTTTTGTCTGCTCAGACTGGGGGCGCGCTGTGTCGTTGCAGCCGACGTGAAGGATAATGCGGTGTACAGAGGAGGGGAGTGAGCGGAGAACGGAAGGAATTTTAACAGCGATGTCTGCAGCTGTAGCACCGGGGAATGACAGTGTGATAGCGTTAAAGAACCTGATGCCTCTCATGATACTGTCGCCAATGATGAGCGTAGAGGGGGCGAAGAGTGGGGCAAGTGGTGGACGGGAGGTTGTGAACTTACGGGAGAGGTGGCGTGGAGGGCTTCCGGCTGAGGTTGCGTCGGGGCTGGTGTGCAGAGGAGCCGCCGCGGGTGCCAGCTGTCCCTGTGGCTCGGTGTCGGTAAGGGTGGAGGTGATGGTGGAGCGATGGAAACGCGGCGATGAGGAGTCTACAAACTCGGGTTGTAGACAGCTGCCATGATGGTCCAAGTCTTTGCCGACGGACCCGGCGGAGTGGCGGCGAACCGCGTCCCGCAGCAGACGTCGTCGGGAGGTTGCGGAGGATATCCGGGTTTGGGACCGCTGGGTTTGTTGCTCTCCGGAGGAGGACCGAGTGCTGCCGGTCGCCCGCGGAGGGGAGACCCTGCCGGTGGAGCCAGGCTGAGCCCGGGGGCCACCGCACGTTTGCGCGGAGGTGGTCTTTGCGCCGGCGTCCAGCGGCGACCGGGAAGTAGCCGCCCCCGATGAGGAGGCCGGCCGATCCGCAGCGTTGGACGTCGGGGGGTCCAGAGCCTTTGGCGGTCCGTCGTCTGTTCGGATGGGAGCCGCAGAGGCTCCGGCAGCTGGCAGGTTGGAGGAAGAGGAGGCGTCGCCGCCGATCAGCGTCGCCGCCGGGTTGGCGGGCCGGGGCTTGGCCGGTAGGGACAGAGCCGCAAAGCTGATGAGATTTGGTCGGGCCGGGGAGACGGTGTGGTCGTTGCGGCTGCTTTTGCCACGAATGACGACCTCGGACCAGGATGGATGTCGGTTCGGGGTTGAACAGGACGAGGGCCGGGGGCTGACGGGGACCCACGGGAGGGTGTCATGGAGGGAGGACTGGACTGAAGCGAGGTAGCGGGACTGCTTGCAGGCGACGTTCATGTAGGAGGTGAGTATATCTGATTTGATTTTTAGCTCCTCAGTTAGACGACGGATGTCAGCCTTCAGGCGGATGATGGTTGTGTTGGCTGCATCTAGTTCAGAGGTGTGGGGGGGGGCAGACAAGGAAGTGGTGTCCGGTGAAGAGTCCCTGGCTGTGTCCGCCATGTCCCTGGCTTCCGAAAACTAAACAGTGAACTAGGATTGTTACTGTGGTGCTATAAAGCCCTTATCTGCTGCTGTTTGCATCCAAACACTGTAACACTGTAACACACCGACGTGTTGAGCCACCGCAGCTAGTTAGCCGCTGCTGATAGCACTGTCCGTTAGCAGTTAGCTGCGGTTAGCCTCTGACCGGCGAAGTCTGAAAGTTCTTTACAAGGTGGTTTACGCTCAAAGTCTTTTCATCAGAAGGTGTAGCTTTGTACAAAAATAAAAATCTGTCAAAAGTCTGTCACGGCTGTCATACATTAATATGTCACTCATGCAAACACACATTAACAACAAAAACACATACAGTCAACCAATTGCACAATGCTCGGCGTTCAGCCATCATGAATGCAAAATAAAACTAGTAATTTAAAATGGTATGTGTAAAAACATACATGTAAATAAGTGGGAGCAGCAGCAGTGTTTCTAACAGATTTTACTCACGCTGGCAGCCCTGAGGGTTTTCTGCACTCAGGCCGAAGAAGCCGGTTTTACATTTATCACATCGAGGACCTTCGACGTTGGCTTTACATCTGCACTGACCTCCCACCATACCGAGGGATGGATCAGTGTTACTGTCACACATCCCTCCATTCTGGGAGCCATCCGGGTCACAGTCACAAGCTGCAATACAGAAACAGTTCAATCATTCCATCTGAAATTCATATAGTTTTACAACAACGTCTGCACGACCAGCTCTCAAACTTTTATTGTCTAAAATGTAGATATTTATAGATGTTGTGGAAGTTCAGCGATGTCCAAGGAGGATGAGGAGGCAAACAAAGAGACACACTGGATACTCAGATGACTTAAGGTTTACTGGTATCAGGAGTAGTGATACCAGCAGAGCAGCAGTTCATGCAAGCAATGCCAGCATCAGTTCTGAGGATTCTCTCTGATCTTTGGGGATAGTGGGGATCCTCGGTTTACCACGCCTTCGACTTACAGCGTTTTGTTGTTACGTTCGAACTGGTTACAGGGGGGTCCTCAGTTTACGACGTACGCCGTTTTGTCGTTAGGTCGGAACTGGTTACATGGAACTAGTTGGTGAGTGGAGTGGACGAATATGTCGTCACGCGACGCTATAAGACGGCTTTAGTCATTGGTATCCATGACTTTTCTGAAGACCTGATCGAAATCAGGTAACGACAGATAAAGCTACTTCTGGATCACAGACACTCACCGATGCAGACTCGAGGGTCCCTGATGTCCCTAGTGGGGTCTTTGTAGTAGAAAGGTTTGCACATCTCACAGTTTCGTCCCATCGTGTTGTGCTGACAGTCGTCACAAACTCCTCCGCTGACGCTTCCCGTCGCCAGATACACCGCCATGTCGAAGTGGCAGACGGATGAGTGGCTGTTGCAGTTACACTCTGGAGAAACAAGAAGGATTCGTTGTTTTAATGTACTTTTTCAAGTGTAAACAGGGCGCCAGTTATGGTAGTTACATGACCAACCATCACAGACGCTACTTATGTGTCCATAGTTGATGACCTAAACTTTAGGTCAAAAACAACTAACTACTCAGCTAAAGTCATTAAAGGAGCAAACAATGTGGCTAAGTCATAGAGGAAGCTAACTACAAAACTAAAGTTATAGAAAAATGATAATTACATAGCCAAAGAAGCTAAAGAAGCTAACAATCCAGCTAAAGTCACAGACTGAAGCTAACTACACAGCTAAAGTAACTGAAAAACAGGTAATTAAACAGCTGAAGTTATAGAAAGAAGCTAACTACATAAGCCAGAGCCACAGAAAGAAGCTAACATTGCAGCTAAAGTCACAGACAGAAGCTTACTGCACAGCTAAATTAATACAAAATAGCTACACAGCTATGGTCATAAAAAGACACTAACTACATAGCTAAAGTCTGCTTCCAAACCCTTCAGTTAAACTTAGAAAACATGTTTTCTTCCCCACAACGCGATGTTCTAACACCATTTTTGCTCATAGAACCATCATTTGTTGTTGTTCTGGGTCCCTCTGAGTTAATCTGTTGGTTCCTTTGGTGGAAACAGAAAGACTTTAAGAGGGTTTTATTCCTGGAAGGACCATCTCTAAAGCCGCCTTGAGCTCCTGGAGTGAAAAGACACCTAAAAAAGTAAACTCTTTGAGGATCTAAAGGTTCTCTTGGTCCTTTGCTATCTGCATTTCAAGTTTAATCTGCAAATATTAGCTAAATTAGCCAACTGACGTCTATTTTGTTTTTAGCTAAAGTTGAAGGCCTCTTTTGTTTCAACAATAAAAGTCTGTCCTCATGAATAACATTTCACCAAATATCTCAAATTCCCCCAAGAACAGCCCTGAAAGACCTTCTGCAGGGATGATTATTGTGGTCAAAACAACCACAAAGGTTCAGAAGGCGCTAAAATTAGCATCTGTGGAAAACCCAATGCAACTCACTCTTGCAGGCGTTGGTGTTGCGTCCTTCTGCAGGCCTCCAGGGCAGATCGTTGTAGAAATCATCACACTGCTCACAATTCAATCCTTTGGTGTTGTGGTTGCAAACGCACCTGCCATGAACCTTAAAGAGACACGAGAGGAAGTTAAAGATTTCTACAAGGTACATAAATATGACATGAATCTGCTAATTAAAGGTGTTTCCTGCATGTAAAATCTTCACCATTCCTTCTATGTCGCCCCTGATGCCATCGATGGGGGCGCACTCCGAGGCGTGTCCATAGCAGAAGCAGTTTCCACGAACCACCAGCTCATAGATGGCGTAGTAATACTTCTCCTTGATCTCGGCTCTGGGGTCCAGCAGGTTGTCGCCCAGCGTGTGCAGTTTGGTGAAGTTCACTCTCAGGTTGGTGATTTTCAGCTGATCTGATGGGAAGAAGACACAAAGAGAGTTACCACCTCAGTTTTTATGTCCATATCAGACATTTGTGCAAAATTTTGACATTATTAGCACATGAATTCTTAAACATTGAGACATCAATGAAAAAATGATACCAAAAAAGGGAGATTTTAATTTCAGTTTAACTATTTTATTTGCGATTCCATTTGGTCATCAGTGGGTGGGACAAGAGAAAAATGTTATTTTAGGGGGAACTCCAGACTTATTTGGTATTTTTAGAAATATTTTTAAACATTCTTTTCTCCTAGTTTTTTTTTAGATTTGGTATCAGGACAAGAACATTTACACAACAACTGCATGTTTTAGTATTTTGTACATGGATTATTAGAAATTTGATGGGTGGGACGTAAAATGTCCTCCAATTCTGGAATGACCCATATAAGGGGACTTAATGTGAGAAAACTCCAAAAGTGATGGACATTAATGAAAACTGGTGCTGACATGGATCTTCCCTCATCTTGCTTCCGCATCTTCTCAAACTATCTGGAGGAGGAACGTTCCTTTCCGGAGGGATTCGTCTCTCTTTGCACTCCATCAATCTGCAGAACAAGCAGCTCTCACTGTTACAGTCCAGCTGTTCACCACTAATGTGCAAAAACACGAACATGCATTTTTCACAGGGGCGCACACCTTTCCCTTCATTGTAATGCACAATTTCTGCAGCTTTTTCTGCTTCCTCTGGGCTTATTTTCCCAAACTAACAGGAGAGGAAACACAGCGACGAACAAAAGTTTGCATAAAGGAGGAGAATGTTCGGTCACCAGTTTGTGACCTCAAGCTGAAGTGCACTTGGGTTCTGCAGCAGGACAACGACCCAAAACACAGCAGCAAGTCGACTTCTGAGGGGCTTAAAAAAACAAAATGAAGGTTTTGTAGTAGCCTAGTCAAAGTCCGGACGTGAATCCGATTGAAATGCTGTGACATGACCTTAAAAAGGCCGTTCATGCTGGGAAACCCTCCAGTGTTGCTGAATTAAAACAATTCTGTAAAGAAGAGTGGACCAAAATATCTCCACAGAGATGTGAAAGACTCATTGGCAGTTCTAGAAATGCTTAATTTCAGTTGTTGCTGCTGAGGATGGCCCAACCAGTTATTAGGTTTAGGGGGCAAATACTTTCTCACACAGGGCCAGCTAGCTTTGAATAGTTTTTTTTCTCCCTTCATAAATAAAATCATTATTTAAAAACTGCATTTTGTGTTTACTTTGGTTAGCTTTGTCTGATATTTACATTTGTTTGATGATCTTAAACATTAAAGTGGGGAAAATATGCAAAAAATAAGAATTCAAAGAATTCACGAAGGGGGCAAATACTTTTTCATGGCACTGTACATGGTCTTTACAATTGTATGTAAACTTCTATGATGATTAACAGTAAGACCCACCAAGAGGCACATATTGAAAACAAATTATGAGATTTTTTTTTGCCTTTAAAAACACTACTTCTCATGTAATTAAATACCAAAGCAAGTCTACTCTTTGCATTAGTGAACAAAGCAGAAAATGATCCGTCAATTCCAGTATGAATCCCAGTAAGCACCACTGTGATAATACTGATGATTATAAACATTGGAGCACCAGAACAGCTGCAGCAAACAGGACATTTTTCAGCATCATTTATAAAGTTTTAAACCCTGCAGGAGCCCAAGCAGTGAGATGGATAAAGGAAAGCTTCACTGGAGGATTTATTTCCCTCCAAACTCCGACCCGCTGACTTTATCTGCAGTAATAGAATCTCACTCTGACAGACGAGAGCTAATCCGTCCAACTTCCACAACACTGAGACTCTGTTTCTGATGCACGAACAGAGGACAGTGATTTAACTCAGCCAGCAGCCGAACAGCAGCTTTCTGCAGACCGAAGGCTGAAACTGAGACATGTACAGTATAAATTAGCAGCTCAAAGAACTTTTTAGACAGTGAATACGTCACACTGCTGCTGGTTTCATGGACGTATATTATAATTCAGACATAGATGCTCATGCAAAAGGGAAAGAAAGCAAAAATAGAGAGAGAATGAATGAATGCTGAGAGGAAACTGTTAAAATAGCAAGAAACTTTTTATGGTTTTTAACAGGCTGCAGATGTTAAAACTTATTTTATGTTGAGCAGAAGAGACACTCGCCACTGATTCATGATGAAACTATAGGTTTGTCTGCACAAAATGTCCATTATTGCAATATCTGAAGGTGCATGTTAAGTTTGGATGTTATACAGTGAACACAAGAAATAAAAAGTGATGGTAAATTTTGCATGATTGCTTTTTAAAACCTCTTTTCGATGACTAAAACTAGACTGATAATATGAGAAAATCTCCTCAGCAACTTAAAAAAGTCTGTTTTCTCATTTACATGACTCAGTTTGTGCACACGAGATGATTACTGATCGGTTTACTGGAATAATTAATGCAGAAATACATAAAATACTTTGCAATATGAATGAAAAATGAGGGAAAAACAAGTTTTTTTCGAACAAGTAGATGAAATAATCTGTGACTACAGGTAAAAAAGTGAAGTCAAAAATCTCCCTGTTGAAGTCATAGATGCGCTGACATGCAAAAGACAAAAGAAACCAGAGAAAGAAAGAAAAATTTAGAGATTAAACAGTCATGATAGCAAGAAAATGGAGTGTTTTATGGTCTTCTTTAAGTTGCAGATGTTAAAACTTAGCAGGAGGGACACTTGCAACTGATTCATGGTGAAACTACAGTTTTATCTCCACAAAATTTCCATTATTACAATATCTGAAGGTGCATCTTAAGTCTGGATGTCATAAAGTTAACACAAGAAAGAAAAAATTTGATTAAATTTAGAATTTTAAAGTCTCTTTGATGACAAAAATACCTGCTATAGACTGATAATATGAATAAACCTCCTCCGCAACTTAAAATAGTCGTTTTTTTACTTTTAACTAGTTTATGTAACTCAATTTGTGCATAAGAGTACTGCATATATATATATTTGTATGTATGTATGTATATAGATGGATGGATGGATGATGGATGAATGGATAGATGGATGATAGATAGATAGATAGATAGATAGATAGATAGATAGATGCAATATATCATAAAACTAAAAAAGTAAATGAAATAATCTCTGACTACAGGTGAGTCTCTTCTTTATAGTTCAATAACTAATTTCATCATTGAATCCAGGTTTGTGCATGAGCTACGTTTACTGCAATAATAAATGCATTATCTTAAAAAGCAGCACAACACTGCTGCAGCCTTGATCTTAAAGCCGTGACGTCTGCAGAACGTCACCAGGGCGGTGACTTGGACACAAAGCTGACATTAAACAGCTGCAGGTTTACGTAAAAGGAGACTAAAACCAGCTATTAACAGGAAAAACAAAACCGTGTAAAGTTGTACTTTGCAAAGGCGGGTCTTCGAAAGCAAACGTCACGCTCTGACGCTTTGAGCAGCACATTAGATTTTTAAAATGTCCTCGCTAAGATCATTATGACCACAGTCTATCTAGAACAGACGATATACTGTAAAAGAAGATTAAGAGATCCTCCACTGGCTTCCTGTCAGTGCAGAATTGGTTTCAATTAGTCGTCTAGTCTTTGTGCATCTTGGTTTTTCTTTGCTAAGGATCTTGGAGTCTTTTTTAGGAGTAGCTCAGGTCTGGTTTTTACCCTGCTTTGTATTGGTTTTTTGACTTTTTTAGGGCTGGTTTTGGATTGCACATACAAACATTGTGTTGGGAAAGTTGGTAGCAATAATACTCCAACAAAACTAAATTCAGGTGGAATGATCCATTTGAAAACTAAGCACTTTCAGTTTCACTGTCAGCTAATTTTGACCTAATTAATTTTGATTATTAACAAAAGAAAACGAAGATGAACCCTTAAACAGGAAGTAGCAACACTGATATGATGAAAAATTATTAGAAACTGCAAAATTTCAGCTGTAAAAACTCCAACTAGTATTTTAGAAAAGAGTTTTTTGAACTTGGCTGCAATGTAAGGATGTCTAATACTAAATTCTGAAAAGGTAACAGTCAAAATGTTCACATCTTCACATTCTAAATGCGTTAAAATGTTTTATATTGCCCCTAAATGTGTAAAAATCCTGTTCTTTCAAGCTTAATCTTCCTACAGAAAGTCTATATGCATTTAAATATTTGAGAAATGCTGAGAGTTAGTTTCAGGAGTGGATATCTCTTTATGAAGCCTTCTATTATAACAGCATTTTGCATTTTTCCATCTAGTGCAGCTACTGCTGCTGATCTGTAATTCATGCTTTGTGGTAACACAGAGAAGCTGTCAGACAGAAAATTATTCTCTGGAACTTTTTGTTCTCAGGGTTCCTCACAGGATCTTTATTATCTCGAAATACTTTATGTTACAGATGGTCGGGATCAGATATCGGGGCTTGAATGTGTCTTCAGGATTAGGCTCGTAGGCAAAACACTTAAGTGACACAGAAGTTAAAAAGTTACCAAAGAAAGTTGGATGTCGTTGATCATTTGTCTTGACATTAAACAGTAAAAGTGGATCTTTTGGCTACAAGTTGGATCCAGTTTTGCTGAGCTATTTGACAACAGAGCAGGACGGAGTCTGCTGCTGCGAGTTTCTGGGAACAGCTCTCATGTGCTGCCAGTCTAAACACAAGTTCTCGGACATGGAGATCTGTGTGGGAGAGAAACAGCTGCTTTTCACATCTCACCATGTCGTCGTGCTGCAGGGAAACGTTTCACACCCCAGAGAGTCGAGATTTACCGTCTGCAACGCGTCACAGCTGGATAACAAGAGCTAATTGTGTCTGCAGGAGTTTGATTCATGGTGACAAATGTGGACCCAGAGAACAAGACAGAGTCGCCTGAGGGATGATTATACCAAAGCTTTAAGTTTTGCTTTGACGTTTGTGTTGAGTTTACCAGATTAATGCTCGGTTTATAACATTAAAGTATTGTGTATTTCATGATATGACTGCAATAAAAGTCTATTATTCCATGCTGTCGAACTTTTATTACCTCTTAAATCAAGAAAACGTCCATCTGGATGGTAACACTTGCACTGAACACCCATAAGTTATCTATTTGCTGATGTTTTAGTATTTTACATCACAGGATTATACATTATACAGTATTACGTTTACATAAGTGTGCCTTACTCTGGATGTCGGGGCTGTACGGGTCCTCAATCCTGATAGCTGGATCCAACACTTTATAGATGACCTAGGAAAGAAAATATACGTACATTATGCAACCACACATTACACAGTTGACTTGAAATATTAGGAAGAAAGCAGCAACTTATGTAGAATGAGTCTTGGTGCCACATATTTGATATGCATACATGCTACATTTAATGTAAAGATGTGGAATGTTGTGCAACTAAACTTAATTGGGTCGGGCATGAGCAGTTTATTCTTGTATTTTGCTCAAGATTACATTCCATGGCAAGATTTGTTAATAAAACTATTGTTAGGTTGTAGATTGAATTGGAAAGTGACCTCACATGCTACTTATTTCAAGGAATATCAAAAAGCAGGTCTGAATGAATGAGAAGCTGCTGGAACACAGCTGTCAGTGTCCACAGGGTTTTACATCAACATGAGCTGAGAGGATCCATGAAGAAGGAAGTTCTTCCTCTAGAAGCAGAACCTTAAAGCTCCACTCAAGTCTGCTGCTGATCACATGGACAAAGAAAAGGCCTTCTGGAGGAAAGTTCTGTGGTCAGATGGAAGAAAAACTGATGAGAAATATGATTGGAGGAGAGAAGGTGAGGCCTTTAACCCCAAGAACACCAGACCTACCATCAAGCATGGAGGTGGCAGTATCATGCTCTGGGGCTTTCTTGGAGTGTTTCTGGACTGGTTTCAGACTGTGTGTTGGACTGGTTTTGGACTTTTTTGGAACTGGTTTACGCTTGGTTTCAGTCTTGGTTCTCCTGGTTTTGGATGTGATTTCAGGTTGGTTTAGGATTTATTTCACACTGGATCTGGTTCTGGCTGAGGACTGGATTTAGATTGTCTTGGACTTTTTTAGGAGTAGTTTAGGTTTGGTTTTGGTCCTGGTTTTATACCTTTTTAGGACTAGTTTTGGACAGGTTTCCGAGTGCCTTTGGTGGGTCTTTTTCTAAGCCCAAGAACACCAAACCTACCATCAAGCATGGTGGTGGCAGCATCATGCTCTGTGGAACTGGAGTTTTATACAAAGTAAATGGAATAACAAAGAAGGAGGATGAAAACCTAAAACCATCAGCAGAAGGTTGATCTTGGGCACAGTTGGATGTTTCAACAAGACAATGAGTCCAAACACACATCAGACGTGGTAAAGAAATGATTCCATCAGGCTAGAATGAAGGTTCTAGACTGGTCTCCCCAAAGTCCTGCTTTAAACCCATCAAAAACCTGTGGACTGATGAAGAAACAAGTCTGAGTCAGAAAGACAACAACTGAACTGCACTAATTCTGTCCAGAGGAATCAAAGATAAACCAGAAGATTGTGGATGGAAACCAGAAGAACCTAACTTAGGTGGAAATGGTCAAAGGACATTTAACCAAATACTAGCATTTCTCTATGTATATTTTTGACCCAGCAGATTTTGTCATATTTCCAGAAGACCTTTAGTAAATCTATGAAAGAACCAAAATGCAGGATTGCTATTAGTAACAAAGATTCTTTTGTATGAATGGTTACATTATAGAAAATTCAGAGTTATAGAAGTCATTAGAAACTCAAGACTGTTGTGATATACATGGTCTTTACAAGTGGATGGAAACTTCTGTCCACAACCTTATACACAAAGACAACAATATACTTTGATGTCAGAAACTAAGATTAAACTGTTAGTAGCAAAGTTTTATTCACAAAAAATGGACATTTTAGTGTTTGTCTTGCACAATTATTTTGATTAATTTTGGCTGTTAATTAGTTGCTCACCTCTCCTTCTGTCGACGGCTCGATGTCAGAATATCTCGACTCACAGACGACGTCGTTAACGGTTCGTAAATGACCCTGAGAGATTCCAGGAAACGAAGTGTCGCAGTCGTGGGCGAAGTATCGATAAACTTGCCAGCTGCGACCGAAATCTGCCGAGCGTTCGATCAGCATGGCTGCAGGACGGAAAGTCTGCAAGAGAAGAAAGTTACTCGGTGTGGTTTCTTCTTGCACAGGTAACTTTGTGAAGCGGTTGGATCTGACGTTTTACCTTGAATGTCATAATCAGGTGAGTAAAGTGAAACTCTGCCTCTAGGTCCAGCTGGATAAAAACATCTGGCTTTCCTGCAGAGAGACAGAATCATATAGAGATTTAAATTTACATTAAACCTCAAATTTCCTTGTACCTTTGCTATGCTGATGATACCCAGCTCTTCCTATCGTTCCCCCCAGACGACCACACTGTTTTGACCTGGGTCTCATCATGCCTTGCAGTCATCTCGGCATGGATGAAAAAACGCCACCTTCAACTCCACCTCTCCAAGACTGAGCTCCTTGTCCTCCCAGCCAGTCCCTCTATTCAACAAGAAACCAACATCCAGCTTGAATCAACCCAACTCAAACCCACAAAATCTGCCAGAAACTTGGGCATCATGATCGATGTCCAACGAACCTTCGAGGCTCATGTGGCCTCTGTTGCTTGGTCGTGTTGATTCTCCCTGTACAACATCAGAAAGATCAGATCCTTCCTGTCTGAACATGCAGCTCAACTCCTGGTCCAGGCTCTCTAATATCATGGATCGACTACTAAAACTCCTGACCGGCAGGCCTCCCCTCATGCACGGTCAAACCTCTGCAGGATGATCCAGAATGCAGCAACACGTCTGGTTTTCAACCAGCCAAAAACAGCTCATGTCACCTCGCTGTTCAGATCATTTCACTGGTTTTCAGTTCTTGCCCGCATAAAATTCAGAACTCTGACACTTGCATTCAAAACTAGTATGAAAACAGCTCCCTCCTACCTGAACTCTCTCAATGAGGTCTACACTCCATCCTGCTCTCTAAGCTCAGCCTACTAAAGGTTCCTGATCCAACCACCGCAACAGGACCAGCCGATAACTGGACTCTTCTCTTCTGTGGTTCCTGGTGGTGGAACAAGTTACCAAACTCTGTTTGATCTATATAGTCTCTCTCAGTCTTTAAGAAAAGACTAAAAACAAGCCCTTCACTGAACATCTTTGCACTTGACAGACTGCAAAAAAAAATATTCTAGTACGTCTACACTGCCTGTAGACATCATGGTCCAATTATCACACTTGAACTTGTTTTATGACTCTTATCCAGGTTGTTTTCTCCTGATTAGATCCTTGTTGGTGTTGAATCTACTGTCAGACGTACACTACCATTCAAAAGTTTGGGGTCACTTAGAAATGTCCTTGTTTTTGAAAGAAAAGCAGTTTATTTCAATGAAGATAACATGAAATGAATCAGAAATCCAGTGTAGACATTGTTAATGTGGTAAATGACTATTCTAGCTGGAAACAGATGATTTTTAATGGAATATCTCCATAGAGGTACAGAGGAACATTTCCAGCAACCATCACTCCTGTGTTCTAAAGCTACATTGTGTTAGCTAATGGTGTTGAAAGGCTCATTGATGATTAGAAAACCCTTGTGCAGTTATGTTAGCACATGAATAAAAGTGTGAGTTTTCATGGAAAACATGAAATTGTCTGGGTGACCCTAAACTTTGGACGCTTTGGATGAAAGCGTCTGCTGAATGAAACTGTAGAACTGTAGAAACTTCCTCTATAGCCACCAACTGTCAGCTAGTTAATAATTCATTGCTCTCTTTTCCTTCTATATGATTAATTCCTGACGGATAAATGACACAGCAATGGCCAGTGGCAGTAAAGTGAAGTAGCAACCAGGCATTTTTGGCTTCTGGACAGGAAATTCATCCAGCGTTGGCAGCAGAAAGGCAGGCGGCATGTCGGAAAAGCCCACACACTTCCTGAGCTGTACAACACCGAGCGCTCTCTCTACTTTCACTCTTGTTCTCTGTGTTTTCTATTACAAACGCAGCACAAAGCCAAGAGGACTTTCCCATCCCTGCACATAAAAGGCACCACATGAATTTAGACTCTCACAACTTTAACGCTCTGCAGACCAAGAAGTGTTTAAACTGGTGGTTTAAAGACAAACCACAACACAACAGCTCTTTAGCACACATGAAGAGGAAACAGTAAAGAAAGTGACGCTTATTGAGTTACATGTTCTGCAGAAACTCATTCATGTCGCCCAGATAATGACAGAGTGAGTATTTGAGGTGTAGATTACTTTCCTGAGGCACATAATCAAACAGCAGACGATGGAATGCACTTGAAAACATGATATATCACCAATATTAAAGCTGCATTAATAGATTATTGTACATTAAATTGCTCTAGTAACGATGTGTCATATCATATATGTTGCTCCTAGTATAAGAACACACATTAAAACCTGGTGTTGCTGGTCTGCTCAGGTCTGCAGAGCCTTTCTAGTGCATCTCAACTTATTTAATGAATAAAACTGTATTTATAAAGCACATTTCATGCAAATGGAATTTAACACAAAGTGCTTTACAGAATAAGGAATTAACAGCTTTACAAAACAACACGCTCCAACCAACTTCCTATCATTAATGAAGGACTGAATAAAACAAGGATTGAAAAACTGAGGGAAAGCTGTCATTCACACATAAAGAAAAGAAAAGGAAAGAAAACAAAAGAAAAGAAAAAACAATGAGGCCAGAGGCAGGATCAGTTAAAAATATACAAGACAACAACAACAACAACAACAACAATAATAATAATAGACTAAAATATAAAATATAACAAAAATTAAATTAATTAAATTAAATTAAATTAAATTAAATTAAATTAAATTAAATTAAATTAAATTAAATTAAATTAAATTAAATTAAATTAAAATTACTCAAAACTGATTTGGCAGGATCAGTCGAAAATATACAAGCAAGCCATAAATAATAATAATAATAATAATAATAATAATAATAATAATAATAATAATAATAATAATAATAATAATAGTAATAATAATAATAATAATAATAGATTAAAATATAAAAAATAGAAAAATTTAAATTAAATTAATTTAATTTAATTTTAATTTTAATTACTCAAAAACAAACAAAGATTTGGATAAAATTTTCAGGGAAGGTCAGAAATGACACAAGGACCAAGTGATGGGATTTTGGCAGAGATGCTGCTTATAGTCTGGATCCACGGATTTGTTAAAGATTGCAGCTATCAGAAATGATAGAATGACTTGGTGGAGTACTGCGCTCTCTGCGTGTTTTTCTAGTTCACAACAGTTTTTTAGCTTAATTTTATTAGGGTTTTCCTGTCTGTCTTTAATTTTATCAGTAAAAACAAGTCTGTTCAAAGGTAACTAAGCTGCTGAATGCTGAGGAGGAAGGAAAAAGTTGTAAAAGAACGAGGAGGAAGGGTGTAACCCGGCAAGGAGGGTAAAAATAGTGTGAGAACTTGCTAATAGAGAGTTTTTGGCTGCTCGTACATACTAGAACATAATAAAAATGACTCAGAAACACACCTGTTGTAGCTGACAGTCACTCAGAGACATTTTAATGTCTATGAAATTCCCTGTTTTCTATTAATGAGCGAACACAATAAAACCACTGTGACCCGTAATGAAACAGACCCACTGTGACGGAAAAGCTGCAGCTACCAGGAATAAAAATAGTCCCGAAGCTTCCCGTCTTCCTTCTTCTTCTCCTTCTTCTTCTACTGTTTCCCTCCGGTCTATTCTGGGTGCATCTTCAGCAGCTCAAATAAGCCTCAGTGTCCAACTGGCCGCTCAGGCAAACATCTCTGTGGTTACTAGAAGGAAGATCTATGAGCACCTAAAAATATGCCAAGTTCAAATCCGTCCTGATTATTCCGTCCTCTTTTATTTTTATCTTTCCATCAGGGCTTTAACTTTCCCCACAGTTCGTCCCGCTCTGTTATTACGTTCATCTGTAGCTGCTCTGTGATCCTGCATGAGTGCAAACCTAACCCTGCGTTTAAAGTTCTTTATGGTTGCTTGTGGTTCTAATAAACTTTTAGGATTTTTCAAACTTTTTTCTCCATAAATGCTATCTAGAGGAGTATTAAAAAGCAGCTACTTCAGGAGCTTTAATAAAAGTTTAACGCAAATTTGCAAATAAAAGCTAAGATCGTATCATTTACTTTTTAAAATTTTGTTGTGAAAATCTATCATTATACAAGGATTTCCTGTCATGAATAAAGACTAGAGATGAAATCAAACAAGCTGTTAAACAAGTCTACCACTTTAACTGTCTGAACACCAAAACCAAACAATAAGTTATAATTAATAACTTATCAAAACTAGGTCATTTATGAGAGCCAGAAACTGTAAAACCGAGGAATCATTGGATTTCCAGCTCTCCAGTGGTCCTTGAACTGCTCGTCTGTGGCGTGCTGTTTGGCTGGAAAACAAATCTGAGCTCAAAATTTTAATATTTCATCAAAATCACTTCTCTTGTTTAGAGTTTTTAAAACATAAACTGCTTAAAGTGACCAAAACACAACAAGAAATTGGGACTTTTCAGCCAAACTGCAGGCAGCGTTTTCCTAGAGTGGATAAGAGGATTGAAAAATTTAAAAATTCTAAATAATCTATGTAGTAAAGCATCTAGAGCATGTAGAGACACTATTTTCTCCCGGTATTAGTAACACCTGCTGCCACTTAGAAAATGTACATGATGATGACAGTTTTTTTCTATTTTTATACACTGGGGGAAAAAAAAGGTTATTTTTACGGTAAAATTCCCAACAGCTGTGGTCGGAAAAGTTAGAGATCATCAAGGTTGTAAACGTACAGTTGGCTGGTTTTAGGGTCTTGCTGAAGGTAAAATGTGACATAAATCCATCCAGGAGACGTTTAACACAAACAACACACTTGCAGGCCTCGCTATGATGGTACAGGAGGAGTCAGAAGATCACTAAGGGTACAGCCTCTGGGAACCACGAATAACTCGACCAAACTTCACCACATAACACCCAAATGATGTCAAGAATTTTCACTGAAAGTTCAAAATGTCAACCTACTTGTGGCGCTAGAGGTAAAGTGAGAAATCTCTAAAATCAGCTGACTTTTGTTGTGTATGGACATAAACTTTCCTGTTGTCAAGATATTTCTGTCTGTACCAAACCGATGAACCAACAAACCAACCTTGCCACAACCAAAATAATCCCGTTGCTGAATGTTTCTTTGATGCTAAAGACATAAAATTTTCACTGTGACACACTCCATCTTCAGCTTCAAAGTCATGTAGAAATAAGAGATTTTTGTCATTTAAATGAACAAAATTCACCCAGAAACAATAAAAACACCAATCAGATGAAGCCGAAGAAGAGTTTGTTTCTACACCTAACTGTGGGACAGGTGAGCTAACAGGCTAATGTCTCTCCATCTATTAGACAGATGCATTTTGAAAGTTTGAAATTCTGTTTGAGTGAATTGAAACTGTTAATCCAGTTATTGAAAATGACAAAAAATTTGATGAAAAAACAACAAAAGATCGTAGATGATGATAAAGATAAAGTCTCCTCACCGTTCTCCGACTGCCACCAGGACTTCTTGCGGTGCGGCTTGAAGGTGGTGATGACGTTCTCGATCCGGTGGTTGATGGTGTTGTAAACCGGATCGTACGGTCGTCTGGAGTCGCAGTCGAAACATTTCTTCTCATCCTGCAACAAAAAACAGAAAAAAAAATCGGTAGAGCGACGTTTAACGTGAAAAACTTTAGGGAGTCCAGAACCTCATGGAGAGAAAAGACTAAGGACGGACAACGAAACATGGAGTTAATTCAGAATCAGAATCAGCTTTAATGGCTAAGTACGTACACAACATACAAGGAATTTGGTTTCAGCTGTTGGTGTCACCCTAGGAATATGGAAGGGAATAATAAAAAATAAAGAAACTATAGTAGGAGAAACAGGGAGGAGAAAAAAATAGTAGCAATAAAGTTACATTACATCTGCAGTAAATTTCTGTATATATTGAGTTACACATGTGGACAAAATTGTTGGTACCCATCGGTTAATGAAAGAAAAACCCACAATGATCACAGAAATCATTTGAATCTGACGAAACTAATAATAAATAAAAATTCTATGAAAATTAATCAATGAAAATCAGACATTGCTTTTGAACTGTGGTTCAACAGAATTATTTTTAAAAATAAACTCATGAAACAGGCCTGGACAAAAATGATGGTACCCTTAACGTAATATTTTATTGCACAACCTTTTGAGGCAATCACTGCAATCAAACCATTTGTGTAACTGTCAGTGAGACTTCTGCACCTCTCAGCAGGTATTCTGGTCCACTCCTCATCAGCAGACTGCTCCAGTTGTCTCAGGTTTGAAGGTTCCTTCTCCAGACGCCATGTTTCAGCTCCTTCCACAGATGTTCAATAGGATTTAGATCAGGGCTCATAGAGGCCACTTCAGAATAGTCCAATGTTTTCCTCTTAGCCATTCTTGGCTGTTTTTAGCTGTGTGTTTTGGCTCATCATCCTGTTGAAAGACCCATGACCTGCGACTGAGACCAAGCTTTCTGACACTGGGCAGCACATTTCTCTCTAGAATACCTTGATAGTCATGAGATTTCTTTGTACCCTGCACAGATTCAAGACACCCTGTACCAGATGCAGCAAAGCAGCCCCAGAACATAACAGAACCTCCTCCATGTTTCACAGTAGGGACAGTGTTCTTTTCTTCATATGCTTCATTTCTGCATCTGTGAACATAGAGCTGATGTGCCAAAAAGTTCCAGTTTTGTCTCGTCTGTCCATAGGACATTCTCCCAGAAGCTTTGTGGCTTGTCAACATGCAGTTTGGTAAATTCCTGTCTGGCTTTTTTATGATTTGTTTTCAACAATGGTGTCCTCCTTGGTCGTCTCCCATCAAGTCCACTTTGGCTCAAACAGTGATGGATGGTGAGATCTGACACTGATGTACCTTGACCTTGGAGTTCACCTTTAATGTCTTCAGAGGTTGTTCTGGGCTCTTTTCTTACCATTCCTATTATCCGTCTCTTCCATTTGTCATCAGTTTTCCTCCTGTGGCCACATCCAGGGAGGTTGGCTACAGTCCCATGGATCTTACATTTCTGAATAATATGTGCAACTGTAGTCACAGGAACATCAAGCTGCTTGGAGATGGTCTTATAGCCTTTACCTTTAACATGCTGGTCTATAATTTTCTTTCTAATCTCCTGAGACAACTCTCTCCTTGGCTTCCTCTGGTCCATGTTTAGTGTGATACACACCATGTCACCAAACAGCACAGTGACTACTGTAACCCTATAAATAGGCCGACTGACTGATTACAAGTTTGTAGACACCTGTGATGCTAATTAGAGGACACACCTTGATTGAACATGTCCCTATGGTCACATTATTTTCAGTCTTTTCTAGGGGTACCATCATTTTTGTCCAGGCCTGTTTCATGAGTTTATTTTTTAAAATAATTCTGTTGAACCACAGTTCAAAAGCAATGTCTGATTTTCATTGGTTAATTTTCATAGAATTTTTATTTATTATTACTTTTGTCAGATTCAAATTATTTCTGTGACCATTGTGGGTTTTTCTTTCATTAACCGAGGAGTACCAACAGTTTTGTCTACGTGTGTAACTCAATATATACAGAAATTTACTGCAGATGTAATGTAGTAGATGTACAGTAAATGTTTAAATATCAGAGAATCTATATGCTGTGGCATCATTGTGGGACTGGGCAATATAATCTAAAAAGATATCATTCTTCTATATCATATTTATAGAATTTCAAAATACCTTATGGTTAATAAAAGCTAACAGATTAAAGTTTTATTGTGAATTTAACCACTTTAGCCTGTTTATACAGGTTAGGGCAGGGCAATAAAGCTGAAAACTATATCTAGATCAAGGGTTTCATTTCAGCTAATGTTTATAATTATTGATCACATTATAATTTTAAATAATGACCAGGAGAAAAAAACACCTAATTTAATACTAAAAACTCATTAAAAGGCACACAGACAGACTAAAATCAATAAATATACATAAATAAAGGTTTTAGAATCAGGCTGATTCCTGGGTAAGTTTTCTGTGGTGCAATATGTGTGCAACACTACTGTCAGTGAAACAGGAAATGCTCTTTTAAGATGCATTTTTACATTGCTTTTTTTCACACAGTATTTTTGTAATGTTGAATACAATCTTTTTTGGAAAAAAATGTCAATTTTGATACCCCAAATTTTCCCCAATGGCTGTTATCTAACATTGAAATGATAAAAACTCGTTTTCTCTGGATTTCCTACTAATAATCTGGATAAAATACTGATTAAGTGCAACCAAACAGCAACATATTGAGTCGTAGCTCTATTTTTAAGGCATATGCCGAGCTGTTTATGAAAGAAAGGCAACAAACTTGTTGATGAAATGATGAAACCGACAAAAAATGAGACAAAAAGCAAAAAGAGATTGAAAATGATAAAAAAAAAAAAAAAAATAGACAAAATAACAACAAAAATAGACTGAAAATGACAAAAAAAATTTGACCAAAATCAACAAAAAATTGAAAATGACAAAAAATTGACAAAAAACAACAAAAAGATTGAAAAAGACAAAAAACATAGACAAAAAACAACAAAAAGATTGAAAATGACTGAAAATTTGACAACAAAAAGAACAAAAAGATTGAAAATGACAAAAAAATGATTAAAAAAACAATAAAAAGCAATTGAAAATGACAAAAATGAAACAAAATACAACAAAAGGAGACTGAAAATGACAAAATAAATTAGACATTTAGAAAGTATGGATCCATCCTGCCTTGTATCAACGGTTCAGCTGCTGGTGTGGGGGATATTTTCTTGACACACTTTGGGCCCCGTATTACCAACTGATCATGGTTTAAACTCCACAGCCTACCTGAGTATTGTTGCTAACCATGTCCATCCCTTTATGACCACAGTGGACCATCTTCTGATGCTACTTCCACCAGGATAATGCTTTATGTCACAAGGATCAAATCATCTCAGGCTGGTTTCTTGAACATGACGATGAGTTCACTGTACTCCAATGGCCTCCACAGTCACCAGATGTCAATCCACTAGAACCTTTGGGACGTGGTGGAATGGCATCATGGATGTGTAGCCGACAATTCTGCAGCAACTGATGCTATCATGTTAATATGGACCAAAACATCTGAGGAATGTTTCCAACACCTTGTTGAAAGTAGCCACCATGAACTAAGGCAGTTCTGAAGGCAAAAGGGGGTTCAACCTTTTAGTAGCAAGGTGGACCTAATAAAGTGGCCAGTGAGTGTATAACATGTGAGGCATATCAGTTTCAAATATCATTTATCCAGCTTTATTAATCACCATATTGATATTGAACCTATCAAAACAATATCATTTGATTCCTACTAAGCAGTACCAGGTAGAGTATTAGTACTTTTACCGTCTGTTTTCACCACATACTGACCTGTAAATGGCTGACGATGCAGTACGGTTCTTTCCTTCTCATCCCACATGTCGACGAGGCCTTCAGGTTCTTCTCTCGTCCAACCAGAAGGTCTCCGGTTGCCGGGTAACAGCTGCCGTGAGCGCAGCCGTGACTGTGGTCGGGTTCCTGGGCGACGACGGCGGACAGGACTGTAGGATGGAAACAGGAAACTAGTTACAGTGAACAGGAAGTAGCATCGTACACTGATAGAACAAACATTCACAAAGATGAGGTGGAAAATAAAAACAAGGAGAAGAGACGGAACATAAGAGCTAAATACGTGGATTTAAAAGTCAGTGAATATGGGTCATCTGTGTCCTAACTAAGTTTTGAAGAGCCACCTTTAAAGAACGACCATATGGGATGAAAAAACAATAAAAGCCACATTTATTTTGTCATTTTTGTGATAACCACAATGCTTTTTGTAATGGTTCATATCACCAAAAACTTTTGGCGTAATTTCATGTGTCATATTTCTTTTCATTTTCATTTACAATATTTTGATTTCATATGCAATATGTCACTTTGACGTTCAATGCTGTCAATGTAATGTGCAACATTTCATTTTCATCTAATTTTTGTGGTGCCATATTTCACTATCACATGTGGTATTACATATTATTACCTCAGTATAATCACCAACGTTCATTTTTACTGTTATATTTTAACCTCATTGTAGCTTATTTGTTTTACTTTCAGTAATGTATCACACCTATATCTTATTGCTTTTGTACTTTTTAGTAAAAACTAAAATTTCACAAATATCTTAATAAATATCCACATTTCTGCTAAAATAATTTCAAGCAAATAAGAGATGGCTGAGCAAACACTGTTCTAAAAATGTGACAAGTTCAGATGAAATGACCCAAAAGAAAATAATTTAATTTATGGCAATTTAGGTTAACCTAATTAACTTTATTTAATTTGAGTAAAATTTAATTGGAAAATGTACATTTATTTCTTTGGGCTCCTTAAATGTCTTGTCTGGTTACGGTTATCCACAAAAGCGCACAATGGCTTTTCCTCTAAAGTTCCATTTGTAAATTAGTCTTCACTAGCTTTACTAGCTAACTGCTAACAAGCTAAATAAGCTAGTTGGCTAACAAATTAGCTGTAGCTAAAATAAGCTAGTTGGCTAACTTAATATCTATGCTACACTACGTTATGCTCCACTTCTTTACGCTATGCTATGTTATGCTACACCACGTTATGCTACGCTATATTACGCTACAATACATTACGCTATGTTACGCTATGTTATGCTACACTATGCTATGTTGCACTATGCTACATTCTGTTATGCTACATTACATTACGCTACATTACACTGCGCTATGTTACACTACGCTCCATTATGCTACGCTACGTTATTCTACGTTATGCTACACTACATTACGCTATGCTCAATTGAGATCAACTAGTCTGTCTGTACCAAATAGGCACACAGGTAACGTTTCCTTTTGTTAAATGAACTGAAATAATTATTTTTCCTTTCTGGTAGTTATCAAGTTAGCCAAACTAACTTATTTTAACTACAGCTAATTTGTTAGCCAACTGGCTTATTTAGTTTGTTAGCAGTTAGCTGGTGAAGCTAGTAAAGGCTAATTTACAAATGGAACTTTAGATGAAAAGCCATTGTGTGCTTTTGTGGATAACAGTAACCAGACATTTATGGAGTCCAAAAAAATAAATGTATATTTTTTATTTAAATATTTCATGTGCTTTTCTATTTTTTTTAACTTTATCGTACTTAAATCTTATCGCTTTTCTACTTTTCAGTCACTTCATTTCTCGTGTTGTGTCATTTTTGTTTTCCTGAGGAACATGTGGCACAAGAATTTCTTTCAGGAGTAATAGCGTTTTATCCTATTTTCTACCAGCTTCTCATGGGAGTGCTTCATAAATGTTATAGAATGGGTTCAGTGCTGAGAAAACATTAATTATTTCAGTGAATGCAGGTGAACTGAGCTGACAGTAGGCCTCAGCTAAGGGCTAAATCTGGAAACAAACCACTGCAGGTCACACTGAAGGCAGCAGAAGTGTTTGAAATGAAGGCTCATTTAATAAAAGCTAAATCTTGTACGGAGGTGCGACATTAAATAACGGAACCGGTTGTGTTTACTGCAGTGAGTGTGTCTGTGATGGAGCTTCGGTGTGACTGAATAAGTGAACTATGTGTGGGAGTTAAAATAAACCTTATAAACCTTCATGACAACCAGCAGCAGCCGCCACACATTCCTCCGGACATCTCAGTGTGAAACGCCTACAGGCCTCTGGGAAGTGTGGGTTGTTGTGTGTCTGTGGGTTGTTGTGTGTCCATATGTGTGAACAGACTCAGGAGTCCTGCTGTCAGTCTGTGGTTCGTCCACAACAGGTGTTTCTAATCCTGACTCTATATGTGAACAGTCAACATGGAAAAATGTAGGTTACAGCTCTGCATAACTCAAGTTTACATTCACATAACCCACAAGATAGAAATATAAGTGTTTTCTGCATCAGTCTACTTCATGTTAACACACAGACAGCAAAAAACCATGATCCTGAGCCTGAAATGAGCATCTTTGAAGTATTTCATTCCAAAACACTTGTTTATGTCATAAAGACATAACCATAAAAGAATTATTCCATCAAAAAACCATCAGGATCCTTCTGCTAAACCATCTTTGATTGGCTTGAAACTTCTTCTCATTCATTTTATTGAGGCTAAGCTAGGTTAAGCTAAAGTTTGTCTCCTTGTTTGTTTTAGTAAAGCTAAGCTACGCTACCCTAAGTTAAGTTATGCTAAGATAAGTAAAGTTATTTTAAGTTAATTAAAAGTGAACTTAAGCTATGCTCAGTTAACTAAAAGTTAAGTTGTGCTAAGCTAATTGGCAGTTAAGTTAAGCTATGCCAAGTTAAGTAAAGCTAAGTTAAGTTATGCTAAGCTAAGTTTATTGAAAATTAAGTTAAGCTATGCTAAGTTATGCTCAGTTAAGTTAATTAAAAGGTAAGCTACGCTGAATTATGCTGAGTTAAAATAATTAAAAGTTAAGTTAAGCTATGCTAAGTTAAGTAAAGCTGAGTTAAGCTACGGTCATTGCTCTAATTTTATTGAGGTTAAGCTAGGCTAAGCTAAACTAAGCTAAGTTATGTTAAGTTTCTTTCCTTGCTCACTTTAGTAAAGCTAAGCTAAGCTAGTCTAAGGTAAGTAAAGCTATGCTAAGTTATGCTATGCTAAGTTAAGTCATATTAAGTTAAGCTATGCTAAGTTAAATTGCGTAAGTTAAGTCAAACAATACTAAGTTATACTAAATTAAGTAAAGTTAAGCTATACTAGGTTAAGTAAGGTTAAGTTATACTAAATTAAGATATGCTAAGTTAAGTTATGCTAAATTAAGTTATACTAAGTTAAGATATCAAAATGTCCCTTAACATGGCGTAGAAAAATTGCATGAATGGCTAAATCTCTTAAAGTCTACTTAAATATTGAGATTTGCACTCTGACTTCAGCGTTCAGAATAAAAAAAAGCCACATTCTCTTAGCTATTCTGCACAACTGCTGCACTTTGCTTCCACTTGCTGCTTCTGCACTATAAAAAAATGAGTGGTGAACATGCATTAGCCTTGTGAGCACGTCTACCGTCTGTTCTTTAATGCAGGAAGCAGCCCTGCTCTCTGTGTCCAGGTCTGAGCTGACTGATTAAAGGTGGACAGAGTTTTATCTCAGCCAGATATGGAGGCTGCTGGGAACCGAGCAGAGGAGGATTTCACAGGAACACCGGAGGGTTCTGGGTTCTCCTGGCACCAGGACAAGTCTCAGGTTGGTGACAGCCAAGTGAACAAAAACACAACATTCCGTGGCACGTGTGTGTTTGTGTAAAAGTCTGTGATTGTGACAGTATGTTAATTACAGAATTAAAACCCAGGATTCATGTGACACTCTAAATACAGATACAGAACGTTCCATCAGGCTTGTTCTCTGGGAGAACGCTAAAGACTCCTATTAGAGGATTTGTTCTAGTGGAAGATAACAGACCCAGCTGACTAAAGTTTATCATTATCAGCTGAGACGAGAGTCGACATAATGACCTGTGATAAAACACAGTTGTTCCCCCGTTCTTTATCTGAGAGCCTGAAACAAACGGAACAAGATTCAGAGATGACAGCAGAAATTGTTCTAAAAATGTGATGAGTTCAGTTTAAATGACCCAAAATAGAATCATTTAATTTACGTTAATTAGGTTAACCTAACTGAACTTTACTTAAATTAACTTTATTTAAATAAAGTTAACAAAAGTTAAGTAAAGTTAAATTAAGTCAATTATATTATGTTCCGTTATGCTACATAGTGCTACGCTATGTTACGCTATTCTATATTATGCTATTCTATATTACGCTATTCTATGTTATGCTACACTATGTTACGTTACTCTATGTTATGCTACGCTACGTTACGCTATGCTATGCTACGTTACAGTACGGTCCGTTACGCTATGCTACGCTGCGTTATGTATTAGAAGATTTGTTCTAGTGGAAGATAACATCAGAACATCAGATTGAAATGTTTTCTTTGGAACGTTATTAGAACTCGTAGGTTATGTTAGCCGTTGTGGGAACGTTCCTGCTTTCTAGGTTAATCTTTGACTCAGCTACAACTTTTTTTAGTTCACAAAATGTTCTGAGAAAGTTCTGAAAAAGTTCTAATAATGTCTGCAGCAGAATGTTTTCTTTTAGTTTCCAGAATGTGACTTGAAAGTTCTCTAAAGATGCTCTCAAAATGTTCTTAAAACATTTTCCAAATGTTGTATTGAGAACGTCCTTTCTTCATTATCATTGTGGGAACGTTTTATAGAAGCACGTTCTCAACATCAACATCCCCACAACATCCTCAGAACATTTCAGGTAAAACGTTCCACCTTTGTTAATATTTTAAATTACAGGAACATTTGATAAAAACCCATACTGTCTCCTGAGGCCTGAATAACATCTGGAGAACGTTTTTTGAATGTTGGTTTGAGAACGTTCTTCTTTAGCTATCATAGAACATAGTCTGACAACATCAACAATGTTAAAACGTTCTGTCTTAGTTCATCTTTAACCTCACAGAAACATTATTAGAAATGATAAATATCCTTAAAATGTTCTTTGAACATTATACTAAAATGTTTTCTTTCAGACATTAGTAGAACTTGTAGGTAACGTGAGCTAATGTGGAACTCTGCTGTCCCTTCAGATGTTCTGCATCACTGTAGCTGCCATCATGTTAACTGTTGAGTCTATTCTGAGCCACAGTTTAAAAAGACTGGCACTAAATAACAGTGAAATCTGACTCAGAGCCAAAGGTTTTTCCACATGATGGACACAGAAAGAATCTCCACATATGAACTCAACCCCTGACCTGCTCTCTGCTGTAATTCCAGACTTTCATCTTTGTCTTTGAGTCATTTTCAATCTCTTTAAGTACAAAGTGAAGCAGAAAGAGCTGCCAGTAAATGAAGACAAGTCGGATTCAGGGTTAGGAGGGATTACAAGAGCAGTAAGCTGCAGGAAAAATGATGTAGATTTGGCAAGAAATTTAAAATAAAGCAGTATAAGACAGTTTCCAATTAGCTAAGGAGCCAGTGCTAATGGTTGTGTTATGCTAAGTTATGTTACAATAAGTTACTTTATGCTAAGCTAATTTACACCAAGTTATGCTAAGTTATGTTATGTTAAGATACTTTGTTATCTTATGCCAAGTTACTTTAGGTTAAGTTACTTTTAGCTAAGTTACTTTAAGTTACACTAAGTTGTGCAAAGCTAAGTTGCATTAAGCTATGCAACGCTAAGCTAAGCAAAGTTATGCTAAGTTACACTTAGCTAAGCCAGGTTATGCTAAGTTACAATTAACTTAGCTAAATTGCATTTAGATGGCTCAGTTGCGCTAAGCTAGATTAAATTACAGTAAGTTACGTAAGTAATGCTAAGCGAACTTATATTTAGCTGTTATGCTAAGCCAAGTTATACTAAGTTACACTCCGCTAAGTTACACTAAGTTTCACTAAGCTAAGCTAAGTTATGCTAAATAACACTCAGTTGGATAAGTTGTCCTAAGCTAGGCTAAATTATGCTGAGCTACACTAAGATAAGCTTCGCTAAGCTAAGTTACTCTAAGCCACGTTAAGTTACGTTAAGTTCCACTAAGCTGACCTAAGTTACATAAGTTATGTTAAGTTACACTATGTTCAGCTAAGTAACGCTAAGTTTCAGTAAGCTAAGCTAAGTTTTGCTATATTATGCTAAATTAAACTCTGTTGGCTAAGCTGAGCCGAGCTACACTAAGCTAAGTTAAGCTTCGCTAAGCTAAGTTACTCTAAGCCAAGTTAAGTTAAGTTCCACTAAGCTGACCTAAGTTAAGTTACACTATGCTCAGTAAGCTAAGCTAAGTTTTGCTATATTATGCTAAATTACACTCTGTTGGCTAAGCTGAGCCAAGCTAGGCTAAATTATGCTGAGCTACACTAAGCTAAGTTAAGCTTCGCTAAGCTAAGTTACTCTAAGCCAAGTTAAGTTACGTTAAGTTCCACTAAGCTGACCTAAGTTAAGTTACACTATGCTCAGTAAGCTAAGCTAAGTTTTGCTATATTATGCTAAATTACACTCTGTTGGCTAAGCTGAGCCAAGCTAGGCTAAATTATGCTGAGCTACACTAAGCTAAGTTAAGCTTCGCTAAGCTAAGTTACTCTAAGCCAAGTTAAGTTACGTTAAGTTCCACTAAGCTGACCTAAGTTAAGTTACACTATGCTCAGTAAGCTAAGCTAAGTTTTGCTATATTATGCTAAATTACACTCTGTTGGCTAAGCTGAGCCAAGCTAGTCTAAATTATGCTCACTCAGTTGTGGTGAGTTATGCTAAGCTGAGGCTGTACTAATTCTGAAGGAAATTATTTTGCCAGCTGTTGCTCGGAAAATAAAATTACATAACAGGAGAAATGCAGAAAAGTAATAAAAATATGTAAAATATTTTTTTAAATGTAATTCCTTTTTTTTTACTAAATTGAATTGTTTTTCTTCCTTTTTTAATTTTTGGAATTACTCCATCTTTGACACTTTGCTGATATTGTTAATGTGATATTTATACCAATAAATGATACTGAATTAAATTATATCAAACTAAATTGAAACTAACTGAAAATGTTCAGTATGTTTCATTTTAATTTAACAAAATTGTCAATTTTCATTAAGACTGTGAATTTCAAATAATTACTGAACTACTGTTTTCATTGTAAATTACACATTTTTTGTGGTAGAATGGGAAGTTTGACAGGTGCAGCAGTAAGTCAGGGTTTACCGCTTTAACATCAAGAAATTTAAACTGTGTTCACTAAAAAATGTTCACGTTCTTCCACTAAATCTTATTTCAGAGTCACTGATAGTTTAAAGAGAAAAAAAGAACTACCAACATGTAAACAAAGTGTCTGCAAGACAACTGGGAAAACAAAGGTGAAAAATACTCGTTTTTAAAAAAAAACATTGCATAAATCGAGCTATTTTCTGCAGCGTTTAATGCATCTGAAAGCTAAATTTACTTCCAAATGGCACAAATTTGACTTCAAGCCCTAAAAAAAAAACCTTGCAATAAATCAAGAAATACGTCCAGGTCCTGCATTCAAAAGCACAAAAAATTAAACAGAAAAACAAAGGTATAAACTACACCAAAGTCAATGAATACTGCTTTTAAATAATTTCACCTCAAAACAAACTGCAAAAATTCAGAAAACGCAATGGTAGCTAATGATTAGCATGAAAGCTAAACACCTTGAACGCTGCCAGTCGGAGTAAACTGTGTTTTCCTGCTGCTTTTGTTTGTTTTTTCGTCCTTTGTAGTTTGCACGGGTTCAATCAAGCATCGGAACTGAAGGATGTGACATCAGAGTGATGTTTTCCTCACAGTTTACCAACGTCCACCAACGTAAACAACAAAGGAAAACCGAGACAAGAAAAGTCAGCAAAACACAACACATCTGCTCAGACAGCAGAATGTCAGACGCATTTCCAACAACATTAAACCTGCAGGTCCGATATCAGCGAACAGACGGGATCAGTGTCATTTAAAGATCGTACTCGACCTGGAGGCAGCTCGGATAAGTTTAGCTCTCGACATCAGACGGCCGCTTTAAGAGCCGAGTCAAGGAAAAAGTCAACAGCACTTTATTTTTAACTCCCCCTGGCTAATTAGTTTACATTCTCTCTTTGCTCGGCACTTAGCTGACGGACGGTCGACTCCCGAATCCAAACATCCAGCTGTTCTCCTCCTTTACTACTCCCAACCTCCCACCTTCCTTCTCTTATATAACACCTGCTGCTCCCTTATCCACTGTTTCCATCCTCTTTTAATCAGCGTCGCTGACCTTAATGCCACGTATCATTATCTATATCTATAAAATGAAGAACCACAGCTGGAAAAGGCTAAAAACAAACTCTAGCAGATTTAATTAAACAGAAGAAACTGTGTCCACATGACTTATTTCACTAGATAAAATCAACTTTACTATCTAGATTGTCCATTTCTGCAGGATTATGTTGTGTTTTTAATGCTTCTAGCCACAATTGGTTCAACTCGGCTCTTCACCCAGTGATCTAAATGTTGTTGTCATTTGTATTTTTAGTGCAATTTAAACTCCTGCACCTCTATAGAAACAACACAAACATGAATACAAGTAGTAAAGATGTCTTCTGTACAGTTAGAATGCCAGATATCATGAAAAATAAGTAGAATTTCTTCATTTATTTTGCAAAAAATCCAACAAAAACCATTAAAGTATCAATAGATGGTACAAATACTAGATAGAAATGTTGGTTTTATGTACTACAGGTATTTAATTATGACTCCCGAATCCAAACATCCAGTTGTTCTTCTCCTTTATTACTCCCAACCTCCCACCTTCCTTCTCTTATATAACACTTGCTGCTCCCCTTATCCACTGTTTCCATCCTCTTTTAATCAGGTGATATATTAAATGAAGAATCACAGCTAGAAAAGGCTAAAATAAACTCCAGTAGCTTTAATTAAACAAAAGAAACTGTGTCCAAATGACTTATTTTCCGAAATAAACCCATTTTAACGTCTAGATCGTCCATTTCTGCAGGATTGTTGTGTTTTTAATGCCGCTAACCACTATCAGTTCAACATACATACTCAAACAACAACCAGCTCTACATGTCTGTTTCATTCAATAATCTAAATGTTGTTGTAATTTGTATTTTACTGCAGTTCAAACTCCTGTACTTCTATAGAAACAGCAAAACCATGAATACAAGATCTAGAAATGCCTTCTGTACAGCTATAATGCCAGAAATCCTGAAAAATATGTAGAATTTCTTTACTTATTTTGCAAAAAATCCAACAAAAACCATTAAAATATCAATAGATGGTACAAATACTAGATAGAAATGTTGGTTCTACGTACTACAGGTATTTGATTACACCAGTCTTAATTGAACAACAGCTGAAAATTCTCTGAATTATCGTCATTTGACTGTTGGCTTTGGTTAAGTATATCCAGGCTCTACGGTTGTGGAAAGGAGCGCAGAAGTTTTTGTTTTTTACAGAATGTGATGCGAACCAACGGTTTCATTTTGGCAAATTTTCAAAGTCGATACGTACAATAAAGCAACTTTGGCAAAACATCTTCATCATAAGTTTGGATTTAGTTCAATGTCCAAACATCACCGACGAGTAGCTCAAGGACAGTTGACAAGTTTGATCATTCCTCTTGTTTTTTACAGTTTCTGGATGATAAATGGTGTATTTTTGGTGTTTTTTAAAGACAAAATGACTTTCAAACCCTACGGACAGTTTTGTAGCTCAGACGGTTATTAGCTGCAGCTGAAAAAGGACAAAACAGATTTTGGGTAAAAAGAACAAGACAGAAGACAAATGCTGAAATAATGAGGCATAAAATAAACATTTCTACAGCACAATTAAAGCAAAACCACTAAATTTATAAGAAAATTCTGCCTAAAATGAACCCTATCTTTGATGCAATTCATCTTTAGTGGTAATTTTACTTTCAGGCCAGAGAAGTAAATTAATCAGGAAATAAATTAAGGACAAGAGCTCTGTTGGTTCAAAAAAATGGAAGGGAGGGGAATTAATTCAAATAAATGTTTTAAATAACTGTGGAAAGATTTTAAAACTGCCTCAGTTTAATCATCTTTCATATTTTTCCACTAAATATGATTTAAGCCACTGAATTAACTGTGGCCTAAGATAATTGTGGTTTCTTTTAAATAAAACCACACTGCCACCATTTAATTACTGCAATCATAAAACATCTGCAGCTGCTTCAACAGAGACTTTTGGCATCAGAGAATGTGCATTAAAGCATTCTTAATATTTTACAAAGTGCTGTAAACTGAGCTAGTCAGTTTTTCTGTGTTTCGTCTGCATTCGTGATGTGTTTGCTGTGGACTCCTCAGCTGTCTCTGGGTCTGTTCTTGGCTTCAGTGAAACAGTTTGATTAACAAGGCAGCTGGACGATTCGTTCACATTCCTGCAGACGTCTGAATCGCTCCACGATGGGAGGAAATATGGAGCGAAGCAGCAACAGGTGGAGCTGGAACAATGTCGCTTCTTATTTGAGCAGCAACCAAACCTTCAGTCTAAAGACACTGAAGATTTCAACAGAAGAAACAATCTTTGTAACAGATTATCAGAGAGATATCTGCAATACTGGACAATCTGAACCAGTACTTTTGGTTGATTGTTATTTTTTACTTTTTAAATGTTTGATTCCGTCTGCTGCTGTAAAGACGCAAATTTCGCCACTGTGGGATTAATAAAGGATTAAAACACTAAGGATCAAACAATGTTGGTTTTTTAGAGGTGACTCCAATTTTGATTATTCAAAACAGGCCGATAACTGACATCTGGAACTAACATACGTTAAATACAATGTTTTGACAGCATGTGGTACCAGGGAACCTGTCATTCATAATTAGACTTCTTCATTAACTAGAAAAGCCCTCAGAGAGTGCAGTCCTCCTCCAAGGCTGCTCATTCCCTCATATGACATTGTCAGAAATGCAGGATTTTTTTTTTTGAAATGCAGCATTTGTTTATTAGTTACTGATGATCAGAAATCACAGCAACATAGAATATGTCCATTTAATATAGATGTACCCACAGGTGTGTGTTATTCATGTGTACGTTATGTACGGATACAGAATCATGTGACCTAAATATGTAGCGGGTGGCGGGAATTGATGGGACTCAGAAACACCCCCACAATTTAATCAATTGTTCCTTGTATCATTTCCGATGGATAAGTCCTGATAAGTCCACAGCGGTGGATTTGTAGTAGAATCACAATCATGTGATCATCAGCAGGCAGCTGATGGTGTTCACTTGTTGTCATGGTTACAGTGACACCATGCTGCTATCTGGCAATGATACAGAAATCTTTAACAAATCCGTAGATCCAGACTATAAGCCGCATCACTGCCAAAATCTAATCACTTGATCCTTGTGTCATTTCTGACCTTCTCTGAAAATTTTAGCAAAATCTGTCAGTCCGTTTTTGAGTAATGTTGCTAACAGACAAACAAACCAATGCTGATCGTCACATAACTCCACCACACTCCTTGGCGGAATGAAAAGGGTGATTATAACTAAATATATATAATAGAAATAGGAGTGATTAAATGATCTCCTCTGTTTATGTAGGATTGACTGACAAAAATGCTACCAATAGAACCTAAAATTCGACAAAACGACTCAAAGGGCTAGGCAAACCTGAATTTGCTGCTGTAACGATGACCTTTGGAAACAGGAAAAAGTTGAAACCTGAAGTTTTCAGTCTCCAGAGGTCAGAAAAATGTCATTAAATGTTGCTGTGGTGGAACATAAAAGTCCTCGGGACAAAAAAAGCGATGCCACTGTGCAGCTCCATCACTAAAAACCTACAAAGTGCAGCGTAGACGACGATGATTGCATCTAAAGTCAGCTACCGGCCACAAGTTCAATAAAGCCACCAAACAGGAGGAGCACGTGGGCAGCAGATGTTGGGCCATCGGTCAACCAGCTCGGTCCGTCTGTGGCTTTGGTTTGTGATCAAGACGTCAAGTGTTTCTGGAGAAACATGGAGCTGAGCTGCTGCTGCTAATCACAGAAAATCTGGCTCCACTTAGAGGCAAAAGCTCCGAAAACTACGGCACACCAGGGACCGAAGACAAGCATCTGATGTGTGTGCAGGTTTCTGCGACATGAGATAATATCCAACGTACATTTATTCCTAAAACTTGTGCATTTGTGTTCAGGTGCACATCTAAAAATCAGCCTAATAGCATAATAATGTCGGACTAAAATGCTGAAAGTGAGACTCTGTGTGGCCAAAAGTCAAAAGGTCAGACACTCGGAGGATAATTTAGAACACACAGGAGACTACGGGTCATTTTTCAACATTAGTCCTGAACTGATGATGACCTGAAGCATCTCCTGACAGAGGAGTGAAGGAAATCTTTGTTTCTCTGGTGTCTGTAGAGTTATATGATGGGAATCAATCAGCAAACTCCAGAATCTCGCTTAAGTCAATCAAAATGATCTTCATATTACATATACACCATTTTGGCTCTCGGCACAATCTAAGTTTGAGAAAAAAAACACTTCTCAGTTTGGGTTTGGAAGCTGCAACGTTTTAACAGAAAATCAGTTCCATATCCAAACTGCAGTATTTTAAATGCAAATGTGACGAATCTAACACAATTTTAAACAAAAACAACTATCAAGCTGCATAATTGGAAGTGTAGATGCTATTTTCCTGCCTCACACGTCTGAATATCTTCAATTTTGACAGTTATTTTTTAAAATCCGTTGCTCCAAAACCCTGTAACTTCATATTAACCCTAACTCAGTTTTCTCTTTAATGCTGATTTACTCACTGTGACGAATTATACAGACTTTCTAGACGGCGCCGGCTGATTATCACATTATATGGAAATAAAACACAAAATAATGAAACGGTGGTGTTGGCCTCTTTCTGTTAGTGTGTTGAGAATGTTAATTTGTCCAATAAAACAGCATTTAAAATGTAATTAATGTCATTTCTTTACTCAGTCGGCATAAGCTGTTCAATGTTTGGAATCTATTTTTGCTGTGAAGTTGTTAACATAGACAAACATTGGAACTGAATAAAATAAGAAAACTTCAATATTTGTTGTTGTTAAGAACCAGCTGTCTCAGGTCAGCTGGGAGAAACAAAAAAACCCAAAACAAAACAGATGCTACTGGCTGAGATAGGTGATAATAAAAAGGTGATAATAGAAAGAAAACAGAGCTGGTGGGTTTTGCTAACTCAAAGAACCAAATGAAGGCTAACAGAGTTACAAAACTAGCTAAACAAAACAACTAAACTCCAGAAAACTAGATAAACAAAACAAATAAACTCCTAAAACTAGACAAACACAACAACTAAACTTCTGAAACTACCTGAACTAAAGAACTAAACTTTTACAGCTTGCAAAACAAAACAACTAAACTCCTAAAATTAGCTGAACAAAAACAACTTAACTCCTAAAACTAGCCAAACAAAACAACTAAACTCCTAAAACTAGCTAAACAAAATAACTAAACTCCTAAAACTAGCTAAACAAAACAACTAAACTCCTCCTTAAGGTAAACTTAAAGACACGATAGCAACACCAACATTAATAACAAAAGAAACAAATTAATGTAATGCCACCTAAACAAGTGAACTTGTCCCTCAGAAGACACAAGTAGCTGCTAACCGAGCTAAATGGCTGCTAACAGGAGCTACACATTTACATAAAACCCAATTCGCATTCAAGCTAACTAGCCTAACCTCTCAAATCTCTGCACCAGAGCAAGAAAATGCAAAGTAGCACCGTCTATTTCATGAATCAGACACATCAACATGCTAAAATATAGATGTGTGATCCCACATGTGAGCTACAGAGTAGACATGTGTCATAAAATAACGTTTGGTTCCCTGAAATCAGAACGTGTAGCGACATGACGGCAACATGAAGAGTTTTAGTTCAATTCTCATGTTGTTTGAAATAGAAGCGACCTGAGATACGAGTCGACAGACTTTATTAGACATTTGTGTGTTTTCACATTGAATTACTGGTCTGAAAAATGAAACGCTGAGGCTGCAGGTCAGGCTGTTTCCACGGCAACAAACATGTTCAATTTAAGTAATGGTAAAATGAAAACAACAAGCACATTAAACACGGCTTTCTTTCTTTCTTTCTTTCTATCTTTCTTTCTGTCTTCCTGCCTCCTGGTTTTTCCTCTTGTCCTTCAGCGTCGCTCTGTAATTGCTGCTTGTCTGCTATTAGATAATTCCAGGTTTCAAGTGTCTCTGAGGGTTTTTAACAAGCTGCACAACACAAACTCTGATTATTCTGATATTAGACCAGACCTGAGGAGAGTCCAAGAGACGAAACATCAGAAACAAAAAGGCCATGCTGTGTTTAAGACTGAAATATAAGCAGACTTTTGACATTTGATTGTGTAAAAGCAATTTTCTTCAGACCAAACTGTAATAAATCTGCTCCTCTCTGCTCTGTTCTCTTGGTTTTCAGGTAAAAACAGTCACACCTGGAACTACTGACAGAGAATGGACAGCACAAATCATGAAAAACTTCTGCTAATTATGCACAAAAGCTTATAAAACTCAAACAGCTGCAATGTTTATTGAGTGAAAATAACCTTAAAACTGACACAAACTGTCAGAGATTCAACTCATAATCAGACAATAAGTAAAAAACTGTTTGAATTTTTTTTGTCCATTTATGAATTCAACACAAAAAAACAACTGTGGTTCTGGTATTTGTGCTTTCGATTTTATGCTTAAAACAAAAATAAGAAATTAAAATCTAAAAGAATTGTTGGATTTCCAACCTAATTTCCTGCCTGTTCTTTAAATTATCATGCATGAAAAATGAACCAAATCTGAGCTTAACTTGTAATATTTCATTTACATCTCATTATGAAAAATCACCAAAAATAAGTGGTTTGCACTGACTTATTTCTGTAAAAAGCAAAGTATTGTGCACTCCTTCATACAACTATGAAGCCATTAGTGACTCAGGTGCAACAAACAGTCAGATTATAAAAATTCAGGGACTTCTTGGATGAACTATACAAGTAAGATACGACACAAGCATAGAAACAAATTAAAAATGTGAAAATTTCTGAAGTATTTAGCAGTTTTTACCAGTACTGGCAACACATATGAGCACTTAAATAGTTTACATGTTGATTCCAGGTTTATTCATTCACCAGAGCTGGAAAACTGTAAAACCTAAAAGAATTGTTGGATTTTCAACCTAATTTCCTGACTGTTCTTTAAATTAAAAGTGTGAAAAATGAACCGAATCTGAGCTGAAAATTGTAAAATGTAATCTACCAAAAATAAATGGTCTGTGTTATACTGTTCTGAATAAGACGTGTGAGAATGTTGTAGTAAAAAGGTCTTTGTGATCGACTTTAAACATCTTCACCTGTTTAAGCAGCAGGCTGTATTCAGCTCCACTCTGCCAGCCTCCTCCATTGTTTCTAATGAGTCCAGCTCCTTTTCCTCCCCCTCTACTCCTCTTTTATCTCCACCTCCTCCTCTTTTCATCCAGAAAAGCTGCAGCCAACAGAACAGGGAAACGTAACTCAACGTGAAGCGACCTTCTCCCTTCCCCCTGAGCATCCAGTCTTCCCCTCTTTTCTCTCTCTTTGTCCTGACTCCATCTCTCTCCCTCCATTTTTTCAGCCTCTCTCTTGTTTTCTAGCTGCTGCTGGTTAGTCGGCTTTACTAAGCCATTGTTCTGGGATCCGCACATTTCCGGAGGCTCTACAAAGGCTTCGGAGCAAACTCTCCGGCTGCCAAACCAGCTCTCACCTGCCCAACAAAGAGCCGACACACTCGCTCATAAACCTGCATGAAAGGTGAATTACTGCAGGTTTACTTTCATGTCAAGCTTTCCTTCCTACGCCATGAGCAGCACGGATTTATGAAGCAGGAAAAAAGTCTCTGGCTCGGCCTGCAAATGCATCAAAAGACAGGTTTAGATTGTTTTTGCATCCATTTGGAAAAGTTAAATGTTTATTCTCAGGTCCAATCAGTCTGAGAGGATATTTTATACAAACTTAGCCAGAAAACATGTTAAATCTGAATTCCAAGCAGCAGTTTCCGGTTGTTTTCAGCTCCTGTTTCATTTTTACTCACTGATGGTTCAACATAAAGTCCTGCACTCTTTAAAAACAGAATAGTCATGACTAGAATGAAAAAGAACCCCAAAATATCGAGTTAAAAAATCATAAAATCAAAAAAAAATGTAAAAATCATGTTAATCCTCCTGGCTCATTTTTCACTTCACTTTAAAAAAAAAAAAAAGTTTAAATCATGTTAATCATCTGAACTCAAAGCAGCTGCTTCTGACTGTTTTTTGCTCCTATGTCACTTTTCCTCACTGTTGGCTCATTTTTCACTTTAAAAAGAATCCAAAGTTATCTTCTGTGCAGTACGTCAGTTAAAAAGCCTTAGAAAAACATGTTAACTCTGAACTCCAAGCAGCAGTTTCTACTTGTTTTTAGCTCCTGTTTCGTTTTAACTCACTGTGGACTAATTTTTCATGGCAATAAAAAATCCTGCACCTCTTTAAAAACAGAACAACCATGACTAGAATTAAAAAAGAACCCAAAATGATCTAGTTAAAAAGCCATAAACCTTAAAAAATAAAATAAAAATCATGTTGACTCTCTGAATTACAAGCAGCATTTTTTTTGTTCCTGTCTCATTTTTCCTTACTGTTCACTCGCTTTTCACTTTAAAAAGAATCCAAAAATGTCTTCTATGCAGTGCGACTCAGTAAGAATAACAAAATCAGTTAAAAATTGACTTTTTTTTATTATTTAATTTGCAAGAATTGCAGAAAATGACTCAAAATTAATCCACAGTGACAGGTTTTCACAGCCAAGTGCTTCTCAGATGTGCAGAGGAGCTCAAATTTTTAGTTTTGCTTTTGTTTTTTTACAGGATTAATGCTATATGTCATACAAACAGAAACAAAAAGAAAGTTGAAAAATATCTTCTGTGCAAACTGTGGGTTAATAGGCTATAAATCATGCAAAAGAAAAAAAATTGTTGATTATTTATTAAACAAAAAATGAAAACAACTGGAATCAACGTGTGCCAGGTTTGCTGCCATCAATGCTGTAAATAAATCGTAACTTTTAACATAAATCGGTTTCAGATATCGGCTTTTCTCAACGACCAAAAATCAATATTCACACTAAAAAAAAACCACATTGATCGATCAATACAAACTTTCCCAGCTGTATTCAGCCTGCACAAAATAATCTGTGATTAGTGACGTAAGAAAAAGGAAAAGTACAAAATGCAGAATGTAGCAGCAGAGAGGAAACTCAGAGGAAGAAATAAGAGATTGGGATGCGTTTCTGACAGCAACAGCGTCTATAAAACCTCCTGAGCAGAGATAGAAAACTGTCCGTTCGACTCCCGACGCCTCCGAGGACGAACCATGACGAGGTCAGAGGTCGTTTAAACCTGGAGGTCACAGTGATTAGAGAGAGACAGGACAGAAATGACAGACACCACTAATGGTTTTAATGTAATTTGTGGATGGAAGTGCTGTATTTAGGCCACCAGAGTGTAAAAACCTTCAGAAGACAAAGCTACAAATTGTGTCCTGAAAACCTCCCGCAGAGCTTTTTGTTATCCAGAATAAAGGGATGAGTGAAGGCGACACAGTGGGTGACAACAGCAGCTCTAATGGACTTTAACTGGAACCTTTTGTGTTCTAGCTGCAGGGAACAAAGCTTCAGGATGCTCTCTACTGAGGGTCATTACTCTGATTAATCTTTAGCTCGACGACTCTCTGCTCAGAGCAGAACGGCACTTTAAAAGAAGCTTTAATTAGACGGTATTTAGTTCATTAGTTAGCTTTCTTTAATTATGTATAAACTTATACACACACAGTGGAACGTTTAAAGAACGTTTGGAGGATGTTGTCACATTATGTTCCATGATAACAAAAGAAGAACACAACAACACTCAAGAAACGTTTTCCAGATGTTATCGAGGCCTTAGAAGACAGAATGTGTGTTTATAAAATGTTCCTGTGATTTAATACATTTTACCTGCAGTGTTCTGGACGTTCTCAATGCAACAGGAGGAAAATGTTTTAAGAATATTTCTCCCGTGTCTTTAGAGAACTTTCAACCACTGGAAGTTCGCGGAACTTTCTCACGTCTTTGGAACAAGAAAAAAGTTCTAGGGGAGTCAAAAAGCAACCCAGCAAGCAGGGAACGTTCTCAAAACATTGGCAAACATTGTCTAGAGGTTCTAACAATGTTGGAAAGAAAACATTTTATCTGATGTTCAAAAAATGTTTAAAGGATTTTTTATTATTTCTAATAATGTTCCTGTGAGGTTAAAAGTGAACTAAGTCAGAACGTTTTAACATTCAGAGGATGTTTGGAGGATGTTGCTGTTGAGAACGTTCTTCTGAAAAATGTTCCCACAATGTTACATCATAACAAAAGGAGGGATGTCCACAAAATATTTTAAGAAGATTTTTTAGACCATCTTTAGAGAACTTTATTCTGTCTTTGAGAGGAACATTCTGGGAACTAAAGGAAAACTTCCCACAGAAAACATCATGAGAACTTTGCAGAACTTTGCAGAACGTTTTTGAAACCAAAAAAAACTTCTAGTTGGGTCAAAAAGCAACCCAGCAAGCAGGGAATGTTCCAACAACACTGTCTAACATTACCTACAAGTTCTAATAATGTTCTAAAGAAAACATTTTAATCTGATGTTCAAAGAACATTTTAAGGATATTTATCATTTCTAATAATGTTCCTGTGAGGTTAAAAGTAAACTAAGACAGAACGTTTTAACATTCAGAGGATGTTTGGAGGATGTTGTCAGATTATGTTCCATGATAACTAAAGAAGAACGTTCTCAAACCAACATTCACAAAATGTTCTCCAGATGTTATTGAGGCCTCACAAGACAGAATGTGTTTTTATAAAACGTTCCTGTCATTTAAAATATTAACAAAGATGGAACATTTTAGCTACAATATTCTTGACGTTCACAATCCAACATTTGGCAAATGTTTTCGTAAAGAATTCAACTTTTATTCTAGGAACTAAAAGAAAACTTCATGATGAAAACATTGCCAGAACTTTCTCGGAACATTTTTGGAATCCGAAAAATTCTACCTGGGTCAAACATCAGGAAACGTCCCCAAAACTCTGGCTGATTCTCAAGACCTCAGGTGATTTTTATAAAACGTTCATGTGATGTGGTGCATTAAGAAAGATGGAACATTTCACATGCAATGTTCTGAGGATGTTTTGGGGACGTTGCTGTTAAGAATGCTCTCCAAAAAACGTTCCCACAATGTTAATAAAGGAAGGACGTTCTAAATGCAACATTTGGAAAAAAAATTTTTTTAGAGCATGTCTAGAGAACTTTATGTGCCTTTAGGAAGAACATTTTGGGAACTAAAAGAAAACGTCCCGCTGAAAACATTACTAGAACTTTGCAGAACATTCTCAGAACATTTTATCAAAGAACGTTCACAACAGCATCATCCCCAAAACATCCTCAGAACATTGCAGTAAAATGTTCCACCTTTTCTTAATATTTTAAATTACAGGAACGTTTTATAAAAACACATTCTGTCTTCTGAGGCCTCGATAACATCTGGAGAACGTTTTCTGAATGTTGGATTGAGAACGTTCTTCTTTAGTTATCATGGAACATAATCTGATAACATCCTCCAAACATCCTCTGAATGTTAAAACGTTCTGTCTTTGGTCACTTTTAGCCTCACAGGAACACTGTTAGGAATGATCAATAACGTTGTGAGAACGTTCCTCCTGCAGGCTCTCAGGAAGGTTTGGTTCTTGCAGTATGTAGGTGGAAGCCGATGTCTCTATTTGCGGACTCAGCTGGCTGTTTTAGGAGAACCATAAACAGAATGACGCCACCCACAGAGACAGACAGAGTCGACCCCAGAGACCCTGAGGGCATCTGGGGCCCTAAAAACAGAAACATGGGCCACCTTATCTGTGGAACCGACACTCACATCCAGCTACCGGTTCTCACAGTTCTCTATGCTCAAGTCCTCTCCACTGAGGATTAATGGAACAAAAACTAGACCAACAAAGAGGCACATTTTCTGAACTTTATCCTGAACATTCTGGGAACTGAAAGAAAACTTCTAACTACAGACATTACTAGAACTTCGCAGAACTAGAAGAAACAATTCTAGGTAGAACAAACAGAAACCCAGCAGGCAGGAAACGTTCTCACAATTTCACCTGCAAGTTCTAATGGTGTTCCAAAGAAAACATTTTAATCTGATGTTCAAAGAACGTTTTAAGGATATTTATCATTTCTAATAATGTTCCTGTGAGGTTAAAAGTGAACTAAGACAGAACGTTTTAACATTCAGAAGATGTTTGGAGGATGTTGTCAGATTATGTTCCATGATAACTAAAGAAGAACGTTCTCAAACCAACATTTAAAAAAATGTTCTCCAGATGTTATTGAGGCCTCAGAAGACAGAATGTGTTTTTAGAAAACGTTCCTGTCATTTAAAATATTAACAAAGATGGAACATTTCACCTGCAATGTTCTGAGGATGTTTTGGGGATGTTGATGTTGAGAACGTTCTTCTATAAAACGGTCCCTCAACAAAGGAAGGACGTTTTCAATGCAACATGTGGAGAATATTTTCAGAACATTTTTGGAGAACTTTCAAACTTTTTGTCTGCCTTTAAGAAGAACATTCTGGGAACCAAACAAAACTTCCCATTAGAAACATTATGAGAACTTTGCAGAACTTTCTCAGAACAGTAAAGAACATAATTGAAGTGGTTTGCATCTGATGTGAAAATCTTGAAAACAAGTGAACATTTCTGACAGCGGGTTCTTTTTCTATTCACATGATGTTCTCTCACTTCTGCAATGTTTGCCCTTCCAAGCTACAGTTTGTTGGTTCTAAAAATGTTCTGAGAAGGTTCTGCAAACTTCTAGTGATGTTCCCAGAATGTTCTTGCCTAAGGCAGGAACAAGTCCTCTAAAAATGTTCTTAAAACATTTTCCAAATGTTGCACTGAGAATGTCCTTCCTCTGTTATCATGGTGGGAACGTTTTATAGAAGAACGTTCTCAACATCAACATCTCCAAAACATCCTCAGAACACTGCAGGTGAAATGTTTCACCTTTTCTTAATATTTTAAATTACAGGAACGTTTTATAAAAACACATTCTGTCTTCTGAGGCCTCAATAACATCTGGAGAACGTTTTCTGAATTATGACTTGAGAACGTTCTTCTTTAGTTATCATGGAACATAATCTGACAGCATCCTCCAAACATCCCCTGAATGTTAAAACGTTCTGTCTTAGTTCACTTCTAACCTCAAAGGAACATTATTAGAAATGCTAAATATCCCTAAAACGTTCTTTGAACATCAGATTAAAATGTTTTCTCTCAAACATTATTAGAACTTGTTGGTAATGTTAGACAATGTTGTAGAAACGTTCCATGTTGTTGGGTTGCTCTTTGTCCCAGCTAGAAGTTTTTTTGGTTCTAAAAACATTCTCAGAAAGTTCTGCAAAATGTTTTCTGTGAGAAGTTTTCCTAAAGTTCTCTAAAGATGCCCTAAAAATGTTCCCAAAACAGTTTCCACATATTGCATTGAAAACATCCATCTTGTTAACATTGTGGGAACTTTTTATCGAAGAACATTCTCAACAGCAACATCTCCAAAACATCCTCAGAACACTGCAGGTGAAACGTTTCACCTTTTGTTAATAGTTTAAATTACAGGAACGTTTTCAAACAACACATTCTGTCTTCTGAGGCCTCGATAACATCTGGAGAACGTTTTCTGAATGTTGACTTGAGAACGTTCTTCTTTAGTTATCATGGAACATAATCTGACAACATCCTCCAAACATCCTCTGAATGTTAAAACGTTCCGTTTTAGTTCCCTTGTAACCTCACAGGAACTTTATTAGAAATGATAAATATCCTTAAAACGTTCTTTGAACATCAGATGAAAATGTTTTCTTTGGAACACCATGAGAACCTGTAGGTAACGTTGTGAGAACATCTTTCCTGGTTCCTTCAGACACTACAGAGGATTAGATGAACGCTCCAGCGGCTCCGTGCTTCCAGGGACTAATCAAAGAGCAGCTCTCTGACCTGCAGCTGCGTGTTTTCGGCCAGAGCTGTTCACTGAGTCGCTTCTGAGGATTTAGTTCTGGAGCAGAAAACTCGGAGCGACTTCAAAGTGAAAACTCACCGCAGAGGAGCGTCAACAGCGGGGTTCTCATCTCCATCCAGCCGGGGCAACCTGTGACCGGCAGCAGGTCCTCTGGAGGAACACGAAAATAAAAACGTTAACTTACATTTAATTATTTATGAGGAAAACAGTGGTGGTGCATTTAAAATCCGAGCACAAATTAGTGAAAATGTGAACTTTTCTGCAACTGGACTTCTGTGAAAGTAAAGTGGATTTTAACGTAAAAAACTCGTGTAAAATAAAAAAAGCTCCATAAAAGGTTTCCAGCTTCTAGAACCACGGGGCGGTTCTTCTCTCACCGGTTCGGTTCTGGTTCGGATGTTTCTCTCGGTTCCTGACTTCCACGCAGCCTCCCTCTCGGTCCACTTGATGCCGGACAGAAGCGAAGCCGAGCGGCGTTCTGCTGAGGAGTCCTCCGCTTCTCTCCACCCGGAAAGACCGAGCTGGAGCCCCCGGAGCGGATCAGAGGAGGGAGGAGCCCCGCTGGAGGAGGCCGGAGCTCCGTCGACTGGAAGGTCGCAGGTTCGAGTCTAGCGGTGGGAGGAGGATGTCCAATTAATTATTTTAGGTTAATTCAGCTAAAAATAGATCTCCTGCTGCCTTAAAAATTAACGTGAGGTAACTGCACTGACATTCTATTACTATTATTATTATTTTGTGATTTTAGTAATTGTTAATTACTAATTATTACTAATTAATAATCTAATTTAATAAAATGTAATTTTCCTTTAAATATGTGTGGACATCATGTACCGTTTTGTCCTATTTTTTGTGGCTAATATGTAAAATGACACATTTTTTCCTGTGATTTAACAAATTTATAAGAGTTTTTCTGAAATGCATCATTTAATATTTTAACATACATAATTGTTCTTTCAAATAACGAAAAATATCTGTAAAATTACAATAATGTAGTCTGATTTGAATACAGTAAAATAGAATAGCTTTATTGTGAATTTCTCTACATATCCAGGACATATGGAGGAATCTTTCCTTTGCATTAGTGCCATATGTTTTTTTTTTTTTAAAAGCATCAAAATACAGTATAAATAAAATAAATTAAAATATAGAAAAATCAACCTATGTACAGTAAAGCAATATGGCAGCAGCTTGTTGAGAACGGATGTCAAGCATGTAAAATTATATATAAATAAAACATAAATAAATAATAAAAGAATATAGATTTTTGATGTGTTTTTTTAGTTTTGATTAAATCAAATAAAAAAGTATTTTGTCTATGACATTGATAGATGTCTGTAAATTTTGTAAAATGACAGTTTAAATTCATTGTTTTTCAGTCTTTAACGAACATTTTTTCCAAGCAACTGCAAATATTTGTGAAAAAATGATATTTTTGTTTAATTTACAAAAATACAACATCAATATTATTCTTTATTGTTTATTATTCTATTATTTTTGCAATTTTTTTCTAGATTTGGGCTTTACAGATAAATATTTTATGTAAATATTATTTATATATATATATATATATATATATATATATATATATATATATATATATATATATATATATATATATATATATATACACATATATATACATATATATACATATATATAATATTTACATAAAATATTTATCTGTAAAGCCCAAATCTAGAAAAAAATTGCAAAAATAATAGAATAATCTTTCAATCCTTAAATAAAAAATAATCCCAAATAACTTCAAATATTTGTGGAATATCAATAATTGTTCTTCATTTGAATACATTAAAAATAGTGTAATTGTACTGTCAAATGTAAAAAAGAAAAGTAATTAAAAAAAATCAGAAATTACCATTTTTAAAGTGCAGATTTTTGATGTGATTTAACAACCAAGAAAAACCTTTTTACAAAAAAAATGATTTAAAAAAAAAAATGACATTTAAAACCCTTGTAAAACAGCCTAAAATCTTTTTTGTCACTTAAAAAAAAACAAACTTTATTTGTAATTTCACAGGCTCTGACAACAAAATGGCGGACATCAACCAATTTTCCTGTAAATCTGCTGCAATTAAAAGATTTACCGTGACACTGAAGGAAAAAACAGACCATAATTTTAACCACATACATTCATACACAGCCTGCAGGTACCTTCTACCTATTCTTACTATTAGCTTTCACATAGTTCATTTTCTGCTGTTGTATAGTTAAATAAAATCGTGTTAAAACGATGTAAAACGAGACTAAAACGACTCTCCTCGATAAACACTGACAATATACTGATATATAGTTTAATTTAAGTTCAGTTTTAGCAGTTTAATCCGCTCCTGTTCCTCCTGCTTTAACCCACCTCTTGTTTTCCATCCAGCCTGTCTGAGTCCGCGGCAGGAATGCGCGCTCCCGGCCGGTCGGATTAGATTCCCTTTGATTGAGCAGCCGTGAGCGCGCACGGATCTGCCTGCAGGTGACTCTGTTTGCACATTAGATCTGATCCAGTGAGCTCATCTTAGGAAAACTCAAGACGTAAACGCATGAAAAGCAGCTTTCGACGGTTTTCCATGAGCATGTGTTCTCTGTGGTCCGGTTCTGCTGCAGCTGGTGCTTCTCTCCAGGACAGACGCTGCTGGAAATCTCTGTCATATTACAAATTCCCTGAGCTGCAGGAGGACAAACTCTCTTTGTTAGAGCCCAGAAAAGACCAGCAGAGCTGCTTGAGGTGAGCAAAATGAGAAAAATCACTGCTGCTGCAAGTAAAAGAGGCCACGAGGCTCGACAGGTGTTTTCAATTGGTTCGATTAGCCCTGAAATGTGCAACTAAAACACAGAAAATCAAGAGTTTACATAAAAAACATGTCAGGTGCTCACAAAGTAAAACAAACGTTTGGTTCGTAGCCCTTTACAAAATAAATCCCAGTCGATTTAGAAGCCTCTTGTCACACTTCATCCATCTATAAACCACTAAAGACAAAAAAAAACTAAACTTTTTTTGTTTTTCCTCAGAATCCACTCAAAAATATAAAGCAATTTAAAAAATGGTGATTTTATTATCTGTAATTCAACAAAACAGGTCAAATCTGCAAAACACAACAGTTTAAACAGTTATTTACCATTTCAAAATCATTCATATACATCTTTTTATTTCACATAACGGTATTCCCACTCTGTGCTTCACTGCCAGGACTATGTGTTCACTGTGGTGGTCCTGGTCTGGTTCATGCCAAACATGCTGGAAAAAGCATTCATCAGGCTTTATTTCATATCCTTTAGAAAAATTTTCTCCCATAGTTTTGTTTCAAATAGCAAACAAAGGTGTTTTTTTCGTAGATTATGTTGAGGCCGACATCATGAAGCGTCCTTCAAACTTTCGTTTCCATTGATGAAGCAGCTGCTGTTTGTCAGAACTTGACTGTCGTCAATAGAAGGTCGACCTCTGCAGTCCTGATTAGTGGTACTAAAGCTGCTTCTATACCTCCTTATTACTGCTGCAACTGTTTCTTCACTGATTTTTAATTACTCATCAACCTTCCTGTATCTTTTTCCATCTTTATGAAGTCTTACAGTCAGATTTTTCAGTTCCTTTGGCATTTCCTGTCCATGTGGAGCCATGATGAAGACATGCACAGTCCAAAGTCCAAAACTAGCCAAGTTCTGCTGGCGTATTCATTATTTACTTTATTTACAGGTAAATTAACACCTTTTTTCCTACTATTTTATTGTCTGTAATCCAAGAAAACAAGCAAAAAAAATCTGCAAAACAACAGAGTTTAAAGTTATTTACCATTTCCAAACCATTTATATAAATTTTTTTATTTCACATAACGGTATTCCCACTCTGTGCTTCACTGTCAGGACTTGGAGTTCACTCTGGTAGTCCTGGTCTGGTTCACAGCCTGAACGTCCAAAACTAGGAAAGTTCTGCTGTTCACAGCTCATTTTAGAACCATAGTGGTGTACTTAGGCTGACTGGAAATCTCAGGTGGACTCAAGTTTTCTAACCCTTTAACGTCCTCACCAAGAAAAAAACAATGAAAAATTAATTCTTTATATTTTTTATTTCCTTGGGGCACTAATAACAATCAATTAATTTTTTGTGAACAGACCCCCGGTTTTGGAAATATTGACCTCTACCAAACGGTAGAGCATGTTTTGCAAAAATGGTTTGACCCTTTTAGGTCTTTCTTTTTATGTTTCAGTTTACACAGTTATGTTCAGTAACTCCGTAGACATGACAATATGTCAAAAAAATATTAGCTTACCTTTGAAAATCACAGCAAACAGAGGCCTTATGTCAGGAGTGATTCTGCTCTTGCTAACTTCCTGTGAGCACAGTCACTTCTTCTGCATGCTATTTCAAAACAAAGTGGCATCTAGTGTTCTTTTTTTTTAGTATAATGTACCTCAGCCGAGTGGCAGAGATGCCTGAAACAGGTGAAATTATCTAAAACAATAAAATATATTGAGTAAAAATGTGCTCTACCATTTGGTTGAGCAGAACATTAAAGGGCTGAGTTGTGCGTCAGTAATCGCAGGTGGATTCACTTTTGTTGTGTTGGGTTTTTATTTTATCCTCAACAAAGTCATTATCATTGTTGATTGTTTATGAAAGCAAATACTTAGAAATAATGCAAATATTTAGACACAACTTAGAATCATTTGACATTTCAGTGAAATTGCACAGATTCTGTTGACCGCTGATGGTAAAAAAAGTCACTTATTCACACGTCCATTAGACAGAAAACCACATTAACATTTAACTGGAGTTTCCATGACAACCTGATTGACACATTTCAACGTTCTCTTGCAGTTTGATGGAAATATGAGGCTGAAAGCTCTCCATCTATTTGAGAATGTAGATACAGGTGGTATAAAGTGGTGTTTTATCGTTTTTTTGGTTTTATTTTTGTGGACACCAGCAGCCACAACAAAGCTGATGACACAGAACCAAGACAGTAAAGTTGGGAAAATTAAAACAATGTGGTAAAAGTTTCTAAAATGCTTCATGTTCACCATTGTAACCATTAAATTTTTGCATTTATTTAACTTGTATTGATTTATTGGAGTCACACTGAATACATTTAGCTTAAAAGGTACAACTTTTACTTGATTTTTAATGCAGGATTTGCACATATTTACAGGGTTGTAAAACATTTTAATACTTAAATCATCCTCCTACAACAAAACATAAGAAAAGTCTGTGAAGTTTTCAATCTAGAACGCTGAGTACACCTCTACAGAGTGTGATTTTAATAGGCCTTTTTGACAGCACACATTTTGGCTCGTCAAAGCAGGAAAAACGTCGTTTTTATGGCTAATTTCATTAATTACGCCTGCGTTGGTCTATTAAATCTCCCAGTAAATAGTTCCAATGAGTGAAAACACACAATAGCAGCACACAGGAAGTCACTGGCTTAAATAGAAAGCGGTTATAATTAGTGTTTTTAGTAACATCTGTGGTTTTTCTGGTCAAAATACCAGCTGTGAAAATGTCCTTTTTCAGTCTACTGTTCAAGAAGCGTCAAGAAAAGCCTAAAGATATACGGGTTTTCACTGACGTTTGGCTGCTTTCAGAGGTCCTAATATTTCATTTTAATATTTAATTTTTTAGGAAAAATTTTTACAAGTTGCTCTCATTTTTTTTGGCAATTTTAGTATTTTATTCTGTTCTATTTAAAAATGACATTATATTGGGCCTAATACTTAATTTTTCTGTAATATTTAATTTTGTAGGCCTCATTTTTACAAGTTGATCTCCTTTTTGCCTGTTTTAGTATTTTATTCTATTTTAAAATTACATTTTAGTTGTCCTAATATTAAATTTTTCTTTATGATTTAATTTTTTAGGGATCGTTTTACAAGTTGCTCTCCTTTGCCTGTTTCAATATTTTATTCTATTTTATTTAAAAATTACATTTTAACGGTCCAAACATTTCATTTTCTTTAAAAATTAATTTTATAGGAATAATTTTTAAAAACTGCTCTCCTTTTTCGCCTGTTTTAATGTTTTATTCTATTTTATTTTAAAATGACATTTTATTTGATTTTTTTGCACATAATTGTGTTGCAGCCTGTTTAACGCATGTTTTTAAACGTATTTTATGAATAAATTGGACTTTATTTGACCTTCAGGAGCTGCCCGGCTGAGGATAAGTCGCCCCCTTGTGGCGATGGATTGAAACATCTTCTGCAGCAGTGAAAAGTCATTAACACACAAACACGATGCAATTAATTCACATAAACTGTATGAAATTTATTTTTCTCCATCATCACACCTCAGAATGAATTTAGCTTATAAAGACTATTCTGCCTTTATTCTCCTTTGTGATAATAAGAAACACAAAATTTAATTCCACAGATTTCTTAGTAGGAATGTCGTAAATATCAGGCTAATGTGGTCAAATTACAGAAAAAGAAAAAAACAGAACACAGGAAATCTTAACAGCACTTTTGGTCCGAGTAACTTTTCTGATAACATGCTCTAATATTCGGTGGATTATTTATTCATTAAATCAATTCATCGTGGCTTAATTGCAGGTTCTCCACTCCTTTAATGCTGGAACACGTCACAGGCGTGTTGTTGATATGTAGTCAGGAAGTGGTTCAGCACCTCAAAGCTTTAACACTTGACAGGTAAATGTGTAAAACATGCCAGTGGAACGACGGAGGAAGCTCCTCCAGAGCAGCATTTTGTTTTCGTTTCCGGAGGCGTCGTCACAGACAGTTGCTGTATTTCTGCACTTGTTCCCGGATCTCGTCTCGCACCACCGTGGCGTTTTCCTTCAGCTCGTCCAGCTCCAGCCGCTGCTTCTCCATCCGCTGCTCGTTGTTCCTGAACTTTTTCTCCAGTTCTGAAACCAAGCGGAGCAGAAACGAGTTGAAAAATTAGACATTCCAACATTCGGACACCAATAAAATAGAGACTCACCTCTCCTGGTAGAGCTCAACCCCTGCTCAATCTTTTATTTTTATTCATTCTATTTAATTTTTAATTCAGATTTCTCTTTCAGTCATCATCTTTATTACTTATGTGTTGTTATTTGTAATTGAACAGCACTTTGGTTCAACTCCTCTTGTTTTAGATGTGATTTATAAATAAATTTCATTTGATTTTAAACCTTAAAGTAGGAATTTTCTCACAGATTCTTTTAAATTGTGTAGAAAGTGCACCGTATGCAGCCCTGCTCATTTCAAGACGCCAAGCACTGACATAATAATAATAATAATAATAATAATGTAAATTTAATTTCTATTTCTCTAGTTCTGTAATCATTTCTGCTTTACATTTTATTTTTTTAAAATTTCTTCACAATGAGAGAATAAGAAGAAGAATATTTTTTCCACTTTATTATTTCTATTTCTTTAAATTATATTTCAATTTCAATCTACTTCACACCCAGATAATAATAATATCAATAATACATTTTATTTCTGGTTTTTATTTATATTATTTCTATTTAATTAAATATTTTTTGCACTTTGTCTTTCTTCACACTAATAATAATAGTAAATTTTATTTCTACTTTTTTATTTATATTATTTATTTATTTAAATTGTATTCTATTTTATTCTATTTCATATGGAGAGAACAATAATAATAATAATTGCATTTTTTCTATTATTTCTATTTCTTAATTGTATTTCTAGTTTTTCTACTTCATATAGATAATAATAACAATAACAATAATAATAATACATTATATTTCTACAGAACCTTCCAAAACTGGAGTTACAAGGTGCTTTACAAAGCATTCAAAAAATACACCAAGAATCAGGAAACAGCAAAAGTTTAAAAGACGACAATGAAACGAGTAAAAAGGAGAAGGAAGAGAAGGAATAAACGTTTCATAAACGTCTGTACAGGTGGGTTTTTAACAGCTTGTTCTTCTTTTATTTTCAGGCGGAACTGTGGGACTTTAAACAGTAAATAATTCTCAGATCTGACGGGTTGCTGCAGAATAAGGTGTTTAAAAGGATTTAATCAGAATCATAAACAGTGTAAAAGCTTCAGATACTGACTGTCCAGTTGTTTTACGCCGTTCTTGGCTTTGTTCAGGAGATCTTCTGCTTCCTTCTTCATGTCTTTGGCCTTCTGGTGGATGCTGGTCAGGTTCCCAGACTCACCGCCCAGAGAGTCCACCTTCATCTTCAGCTCGCGGAACCGTTCCTCTGTGTCGTTTAGACTCTGGGAGGCGACACAATGTTGTCACTTCCACTCATTTATTTTCTACATTTCTGCTTCCTTTCATACGGTTTGACCTGCTCACCTGATTCAGAGACGAAGCCACTTTAGTGGCGTTGTTAGCCTGTTCGATAGCGTCTTTAGCCATCTGCCTGTTCTGCTCCGTCTTGTTCTTCAGAGCGTCGACGCCAATGGAAAGGTTGTTTAGACGCATCATGACGTCCATCTGCTTGTCCTCCAGCTGCACCAGCTTCTCCTCCACCTACAGAATGAAAAAAACAAAGATTAGAGGGTTTAAATGAACAGATTTGTATAATATTTAGAGCCCTAACACCAACAGTCCATATAGGTCCTTATTGGAATGCGAAGAGAATCCCATTTCTTTCTTGAAGTTATTTTTTTGGCTTTATTAGACAGGTTAGTGGAGAGGCAGACAGGAAAGTAGGGAGAAGAATGGGGGGAAGACCTGTAACAAAAGGCCGGGAGCTGGAATCAAACCCAGGCCGCTGCATCAGGGACCATAGCCCCTGTTTATGGGTCGCCCACTCAACCAGCTGAGCTACCTAGGGGCCCAAGAATCGCATTTCTGAGGCCTAAACATGCTCAGAAACTCAGGAAAATGTGCACAGACATCAGAACTGGTGAAAAATTTTATATTTTATGGGGAAAATTATTCCACAACACCCCCTTCAACATTTGTAACATCTATTCTGGGCAGAACATTCTACCTACATCTATTAAATTTGGTTGGGCGTTCAAAAAAGTCTCCTGGAGCCATACCATAAACCCAACAGGAAGTCCACCGTTTTGCCTGTCAGATTTTTTTTGTTATTTTGCTCATTTTCAGGGGTTACCTCCTCCTAGGGGGTAAATCCAAGAGACCTCAGATTGGTCCAGTACATATTACGGACCTTAGTGATGAAAAGATATCAAAATCTTCCACAAAAGTCTCAGGGCGTGGCCATGGTGGCTCCATGAACTTTGATGCTTTGTTATGAAACAGGAAGTGTTGTCTAACTCCCCTCTACATGCTCCAATCTGCCTCAAACTTTACATATTTGATCAGTCCTGCCCTGATCACATCCATGTGCTGATATACATTCAAAGTGATAGCGCCACCTGCTGGCACCGTGAATTTCCATGTCTCGCCATGACAACTGAAGTGTTTATATCTCAGCTGCTCATGATCCAATCTGGAGTCATAGCGCCACCTATTGGTAACAGGAAGTTGTAGCCATTATATCTGCACGAACCGTTGCTAGAAACTTTGTGATATAATCCTTGACATTGGTCAGCTACGTCTCAACTCCTTCGAACTTCCGTCATACCTCGATATGCGTTCATGTGCGAGGACCCGTTCATCGTTGCTTACAGCTTTAATTTATCTCGTTATCTGATTTTCAGGCGTGTTGTACCTGAGCTGTAGCGTTCCTCGTGTTGTTCAGGTTGTCGTGAGCCTCCTTCAGCGCTTCCCTTGCTTTCTCGATGGCCTTCTCAGACACATCCAACGCCTGCTTGGTGCTGTTCGCGGTATCCTTCACTGCCTCTGCTCGACTCCTACACAGAACCACCACAAAATACATGATGTAATCAGTGTAACATAATTAAAATGGCTCTTAAGCTTTGGTTTTTAATGGATTAAACCAACAAGATGCAGTGTGATAATTACTGAGCTTTAGAGGAGCTGGTAGATGGACTTTTAGTGACGCAGGGGAAAATGTTTCAATCAGTTCCTGCATTGACCAGCCAGCTGTTAACTGTGTTTGGCTCTGGCGGTTTTTTATTTCCAGCCTGAGAGCATTTCTGGACACAAGCTGGACACGAATAAACCCAAAAGGAAAACCCGTGGGCCGTAAAACCAAAACATGAGCTGAATGACATTAAAAGAGACGACTGAGGGTTACAAGAGACTAGAGGAATGACTTAACGCAATAAGTCAATGTAGAAACACTGACAATATCAGCCAAACTTTTTTATGTAAATGTAAAGTTCTCTAAAGATGTTCTAAAAATGTTCTTAAAACATTTCCAGATGTTGCATTGAGAACGTAACATTGTGGGAATGTTTTATAGAAGAACAGCAACATCCCCATATCATTCTTAGCCATTGCATGTAAAATGTTCCACCTTTGTTAATATTTTAAATTACAGGAACGTTTTATAAAAACACATTCTGTCTTCTGAGGCCTTGATAACATCTAGAAAACATTTTCTGAATGTTGGTTTGAGAATGTTCTTTTTTAGTTATCGTGGAACATAATCTGACAACATCCTCCAAACATCCTTTGAATGTTAAAACGTTCTGTCTTAGTTCACTTTTAACTTCACAGGAACATTATTAGAAATGATAAATATCCTGAAAACGTTCTTTGAACATCAGATTAAAATGTTTTCTATCAAACGCTATTAGAACTTGTAGGTAATGTTGTAGGAACGTTCCCTACTTGTTGGATTGCCCTTTAACTTGATTAGAATTGTTTTGTTGTAAAGAAGTTCTGACAAATTTCTGCAAAACTGTATTACTTCTTTCAGCGAGAACTTTTCTTTTACTTCTCAAGCATTATTAGAACTTGTAGGTAAAGTTGAAGGAATGGTTCCTACTTGCTGGGATTCCTGTTATTTTAAGTGAATCTGGTTCAGGCAGTGTGAAAATCAGAAGCGGTCAATGCAGCTCATTCTGACAGTAAACAAGTTGGTTTATGGGAAATGTATTCTTCATTTTGAGTAAACCGTAGCATCACTCACTTAGCATCTTTAGCTTTGTCCAGCAGCTCCTTGGCTTTGCTGATGTGCTGTGAGGTCTGATTAACGATCCCCTCGATGTTGGTGAGGTTCACCAGGTTGTCTTTTATCTCCATGATCATCTTGTCCAGAGTGGTTCTGTTGAGAGGCAGCTGGATCGACAGAACCTGCTGAGCGATCTTCTCGATGCTCTCTGGATCGGCTCCCTCCTCTGGACAGAACAACGGAGGACGGAGAGGAAATAAAAACAACAATCAAGCTACAGAACAACATTTAGACGAAAACCTAATACAGAATTCACATCGTATTGGAATCTGTTTATTGTTTCCCTTTCAACATTCTTTAGCACCACCTGGTGTTAGCAGCAGATTAGCAGGACGCAACAGGAAGTGAGCTAACAGAAAGTACTGTTCAGGAAGTTCTTTTGTCTGTGATGTGATCAAAATAAGAATCAGTCCCCTTGATTTTGTGCCTTTAAATTTTATTTATATTTCATCTTACTGCACACTGAGAAAATAAGAAGAAGAAGAAGAAAAAGAAGAATATTTTTCTGCTTTATTATTTTTATTATTATCTTGATTTCTTTAGGTTTTATTTCCATTTCATGCTATGTCACACTGAGATAATAACAATAATAATAATAGTATTTTTCTGTTTTTTTTCTATTATTATTTCTATTTCTTTAAATTCTATTTCTATGTTATTCTACTTCAGACAGAGAATAATAACAATAGTAAATTTTATTTCTGAAGTCCACAATTATAACATATTAACATGTTTCTGTTATATTTTAGTATTTTTGATGATGGTAAGTTTTTGTCAAATACAAATGGATGTATTAGTACTTGGAGTTAAAGAACGAGTGAGTATGTAAATGTTTTCCTGTTGTACTTTCATACCTTTAAGCATCTGCACCATGTACTGCTATTGCATTTGGATATTGATGCATCAATAATTTATTTACATGCTGCTTGGCTCTTATAAACTTTATTTATATCTCACTATTCTGTACGCTGCTTCCTTTACATTTTTAACATACTTAAATGACAAAAAAATGAACTAAACAGTCCACATGAGTTTATGTCAGTGGTCTTTTCTCTAGTAATGTACTAGAGATATTATGTAGTACTCTTAAAAGTACTTACTTGTATTTTGTGCTTGAATGAAATATTTCCTGATAAACACAAGAACCTGTCTGTTCCTATGTGATGCTAATGTGATGCTAAGCTAGCAGTAAAACATAACAACAACTGTAAATGGCCGTACCAGTGAGGAAGTCCTTGATCTTCTTAATAAAGTCTTTGAGCTTCTTGTTGTTATTTTCAAAGTGGTCCTTCTTCTTCTGGGCTTTCTCCAGCGCGTTCATCGCCTGGTTCTTCACGTCCTGAGTCAGAGCGGCGATATCCTGGAGCTGTACACAACAAATCAAAAGTCACGTCGACAGAGAAACTTTACAGCCTTCAGTCACTGCAGACAAAATAAATTCAAACCTTCTTCGAGACGCCCTGCAGCTCGTCCTTGGCGGCGTTCAGACTGTCTGAGAGGTTCCTGGCGTTGTTCAGTGCTGCTACAGAGGCGCTAACCGTTCCGTTGCATCCCTCGCCTCCGCAGACACGGTTACCCTGATCGTCACGGCAACCGGCACCACCGCATCGACTGTCTGGGCAACTGCCGTTGACGCTGGAGTTGCTGTGACCTCCGCACACCTTAAAGGAGCAAAATTATGTTAAATTTCATAAAAATAAGGAGTAAAATAAAACAGGGAAGAGTGGAAACAATATTTTTTAGCATTATTCCTCCTCCAAGAAATGCGGGGGAGGTTATGTGACGATCTGCGTTGCTTTGTCTGTCCGTCTGTCTCTCTGTCTGTTCGCAACATTACTCAAAAATGGACAAACGGATATAAATAAAATTTCCAGGGAAGATCAGAAATGACACAAGGACTAAGTGATTAGATTTTGGCAGTGATGCAGCTTATAGCCTGGATCCACGGATTTGTTGAAGATTTCTGTATCATTGCCAGATAGCAACACGGTGCTAGTGAACGCTACATCAGCCGCCTGCTGATGATCACATGACTGCAATTCTACTACAAATCCACTACTGAGGACTTATTGAGACTTATGCGTCAGAAATGATACAAGGAACAATTAATTAAATTGTGGGGGTGTTTCTGAGTCCCATCAAATCCCGCCGCCTGCTACATATTTAGGTCACGCGATTCGGTATTTGTACATAATGTACACATGCATAACACACACCTGTGCTCATTTTGTAGGTACATCTATATTCAATGGACACATTCTATGTTGCCGTGATTTCTCATCATCAATAACTAACAAACAAACGCTGCATTTTTTAAAAAAAAAAAATGCTGCATTTTTGACAATGCCATATGAGGGAATGAATAGCCTTGGCGGAGTACAGCGCTATCTGAGTGCTTTTTTAGTTTAGGATGAAACCAGATAACAGATAATTAAGATTCTGATTTAACTACTATATGTGACTCATAAAGCTAGCAAATACTTAAATATATTTTATGGTTCAACGAATATAAACTAAAATCCTAATTCGTGTTCATAAAAAATAGCGAGAATTAAGCAACAATTAAAGTGATGAGTGGAATCACACAGAGAGGAGTGGAAACAACATTATTTTTTAGCATCCTTTGGACCAAAACCAGCAGTCATCAAGATTCTGTGTCGACTACCAAATGCAAATTATAAAGGTTGATGTTTAATTATTTATGCTAGAAAATAAAATATCAGTTATATTACAGGTGAGACAAGCAGCCTCTGCATCATTTGTTTATTATTATCATTATTACACATTTTGTTCTTATTGTTTTGTTTTAATGGGCTTCAAAAATAGAAAATGACTGAGACTTTTCTTGTTTTCTTCCTGGAAAGGAAACGCAATAAAAAGGAATATTTTTTCTCTGTTTTGCGGCTTTTCTTTGTCATATAAAAATATCACTAATAACAAACATGAACCTTCTACTTATACTGCTCACTAGAGATGACAGCGGGTCTGAAATTGGTAAATTTAAGTGTTATTAGACTCATTAGAAACAGTTTAATTCAAAGGCAACCACAGGAGAAGCATTGTAGTGATACTGACTCAAGAAAAGATCCTTGAAAGATAAAGGATGTCAGTTTTTCATGGTACATATCGTGTCTTCTAGACAGTTTTTGCTTTCATATAATCTATGAGTGATATAAAACTTTTTTACTTCATACTTTTTACGTCATTTACTTCATAAAGTCATCATATTTCCAGATTATGTCTGTCCTAAAAATAAACAAATACATTTTATTTATTTATTTATATATATATATATATATATATATATATATATATATATATATATATATATATATATATATATATATATATGTACAAATAGTCAGTTAGGAAGTGCATCCTTGTGGATTCTGTTTTATATACAACATATCTGACCCTCTTTAACGGTAATAAGCTTGAGGTAAACTAACAGAGCAGCTTTTATTCATGTGGCAAAGAAAGGCTCTACATTATTTTTATTATAACCTGCTTCCACCACTAGATGTCACTGTAGGACTCACACATGTCAAAACAATTCAGATGAACTGTGGTAAAACTACACAACACAAATCTAAACGCAGCCTGTAATATTCTACATCACTTTTACGTTTTGTTTTTTACATTTACAACACAATTGACGACGTAAAACAACTAAGTATGCACTATATTGGAAACAACAATGGGAAAAACGAGTGGGATCGAGTTAGAATCAGTCATAAAAACGAGAACGAGTCAGAAGACAAAGTTTAATTTGATTTGCACTTTTTTTTACATTTTTCATGGACTCAAGAAAATACAATTGCAGAATAAGGGAAGGTTTCTTTGTTGGATTTTTTTATTTTTTTTTTTATTAGATTTTCCACCTAAACATGAAAATAGAGAAAAAAGTTCTTCAAATGACTGAGCAGAAGATACAGGGAACCAACAGGAACCTTATTTGTGTGTCATGTCTGGTTCTGTTGGAAGAGTTTTTGGTTCTTTCCCACTGTCATCAACTGGTTGCTTAAAGGTCATTCAAAGAGAACTTTAGATTGTTGGGTTTTCTGTTCAGAAGTACTAAGAGATAATATTTGTTGTGAACTGGAACTCTGTAAGTAAAACTGACATGAGTTGAACTGAATGAATTACGTGGTTAAATTAAGAAATGAGTGACTTCCAGGTCTTCTTACCTTGTGGCTGAGGTGATGCACCTTCTTATTAAGGTTGTGGCTCTTCTGCTGCAGCTCGCTCAGAGATCTGTTCTGAGCAGCCAGAGCTCGGAGGAACTTGTCTTTACTGGCGTCCAGCAGTTTCTCGGTGAGCGCTCTGGTTTCTTTGGACTGCTCTACGGGACTCAAAGGACCCGACACTGAAGCGTTGCATCTCTCCTGAGCCTGCAAGGACTGCTGGTAGTACTTCTTCACTTTCTCAAACTGATCTGTGGAGAACAACAGCAGGAGTTTGTCCCTTTAAAAGCTGTGGATTCTTGTGTTTTGTATATTTATCTGCACTGTGATGGTAATAGAAGGTTTTTATGAGTTCCTCTGACTGACCTGCAAACCCTGAGGTGAGGTAGTCGTTGACGAGATTCTGTTTGTGAGCCGCCGTGGCGTTGATGTCCCTCAGCTCTTTCTCTAACTTATCTAAAATGCGTTTCAGGGCCTCGTCGTCTTCTGCCGTTGTGTTCAGCTCCCGACCGATGCTCATCAGACGTCCATCTGTGAGAGCGATCTCAGCCCTGAAACACACAATTCAGAGATCTGTTGCTATTTGGGCTTTTGATATCCATATAGTTTGTTGTAAAAATGTCAGCCTCTTCCTCACCTGAGGTCATCGATGCTCTGTCCAATCAGCTGGTGGATCTTGTCGCTGTCCTGGTCACTGATCAGATCCTTCACCTGCTTCAGTTTCCTCTCCAGCTCTCTGATGCGACCGTCTCCGACTCCTGGCGTGACGTCGCTGTCCAGGATCTTCTGCACCGTGTACTGGATGTGCTCCAGGTCTCTCCTGATCTGACAGACGGCGTCGTCCCACAGCTGGAAACATGGGTGACACGGGACGCACTTCGGGAAGACACCGGTGAAGCCTCGAGCGCATTCGTCACAGCGTTTACCTGCCGCTTCCTCACGGCATTCACATGCCCCCGTTACCCGATCACACTGGGTTATTTCTGAACCCAGCGGGTGGCAGTTACACTCTGCAAAAGACAGAATGAAAGTCACTCAATTTATTACTATTCATCCATCCATCTATTCATCCATCCATCCATCCATTTTCTTCTGCTTATCCGGGGCCGGGTCGCGGAGGCATCAGGCGAAGTAGGTCGCCACAGATGTCCCGCCTTCCAGCGACGCTTTCCAGCTCTTCCTGGGGATCCTGAGGTGTTTCCAGGCCAGACGAGATACATAATCCCTCCAGTGAGTTCTGGGTCTACCCCGGGGTCTCATTCCACCCGGATGTGTTCGGAAAACTTCCAACAGAAGCCTCCCCAGAGGCATCCGAATCAGATGTCTAAACCACCTCAACTGGTTCCTTGAGAGGCTAAGGAGCAGCAGCTCTACTCAGAGCTCCCTCCGGATGTCTGAGCTTCTCACCCTATCTCTAAGGCTGAGCCCAGCCACACTACAGAGGAAGCTCATTTCAGCCGCTTGTATTTGCTTGTATCCGCGATCTTGTTTTTTCGGTCAGTACCCAGAGCTCATGATCATAGGTGAGGGTTGGAACGTAGATGGACTGGTAAACTGAGAGCTTCACCTTGCGACTCAGTTCCCTCTTCACCACGACGGTTCGATACAACACCCGCCTTACTGCTGATGCCACACCAATCCATCTGTCCATCTTTTGCTCCATTTTCCCATCACTCGTGAACAAGATCTCGAGATACTTGAACTGTTTCGCTTGGGAAAGCAACTCCCTCACAACCCAGGGGGAGTTCAATATCACTATTCAATAAATAGTAAAGTTCATAAACATTATAAGAATGTTGGCTCTGTTTAAAATATTGCTCATAACTTGAGTTACCTTGACACCAAACCTGTGGGTCTCCCCAGTGGAACTGCTCACACTCGGTGCACTGTTTACCTCCGAAGCCTGGACGACAGTGACAGTGGCCCGTGAACTGCAGACGCAACAAAAAGACAGATTATAAAAAGGTCAAACAACAACAACATGCTGTTGTTGCTGTTGTTGTATTTTCTGAGGCCCACTGTGTTCCTCACCATGTTGCAGTGACTTCCCAGAGCATGTTGTGGGTCACAGTTACAGGGTTCGCAGCCTCGGTCCTGGCCGTAGTTCCAGTGGTTCGGGGCGCACTGGTCGCAGTTGTGTCCGTCCACGTTCTCCCTGCAGGGACAGCTTCCTGTCTGCCGGTCGCATTGGCACTGACCGTCACTGCAGGCGGACTGGATGGTTCCAGCAGTAACACAGGTACAGCCTGAGAAACACAACGGTTCTACTCAGCATCTACACGGACATAATTGGCTAATTTCACAGAATGTAGACCACCGTTCAAAAGTTTGGGGTCACCCAGGCAATTTCATGTTTTCCATGAAAACTCACAGTTTTATTCATATGCTAACATAACTGCACAAGGGTTTTCTAATCATCAGTTAGCCTTTCAACACCATTAGCTATCACAATGTAGCATTAGAACACAGGAGTGATGGTTGCTGGAAATGTTCCTCTGTACCTCTATGGAGATATTCCATTAAAAATCAGCCGCTTCCTGCTATAATAGTCATTTACCACATTAACAATGTCCAGACTGGATTTCTGATTAATTTAATGTTATCCTCACTGAAAAAAATGCTTTTCTTTCAAAATAAGGACATTTCTAACTGATTCCAAACTTTTGAAGGATAGTGTATATCTATATATAATAAATAATTTATACATATCTATAAAACTTATTGGTTTATGAAGCACGGAATAGTTTTGGGACAGAATACATATTAGAAAAAGCCAATTATAGCCTCAAAATTTAAGAAAGTTTTAGGAAATAAGGTGTCAATGTAAGGTAATACTGAAGACTAAAGATAATACTGACAACTAATGCTAATGCTGATGACCAATGCTAATAGTGACGACGAATGCTACTACTGATGACTAATACTAATACTGATGGCTAATGCTAATAGTGATGGCTAATGCTGATGACTAATTCTAATACTAATGAATAATGCTAATAGTGACGACTAATGCTACTAGTGATAACGAATAATGCCAATAGTGGTGGTTAAAGCTAATGCTGATGACCAATGCTAATAGAAATGAAACAATACCCTCGAAAACATGTTATGGAAGAACGACACATTCGTATGCTGCATAGTTAAATATCATATACAATATAATAATCATCACTCACGCCTGCAGTCGTGGGCCAAAGCGTTGCCATAGTAACCAAGCTGGCAGCGGTCACAGGACGGGCCGTCGGTGTGGTACAGGCACTTCAGGCATTGGCCAGTCCTCGGGTCACATGACCCGGGGTCCTGGGTCTCGATGTTGCCGTTGCACTGGCAGGGGAGACACTGCCCACTGGCCTGCTCTGGGTTGCCATAGAAACCAGGCGCACACTGGTCACAGCGAGGACCTGGAATGGAAATGGAGGGAATAAATATAGATAGACTAACGCTAATACTGATTTCTAATGTTAATACTAATGACTAATGATAACACTGACAACTAATGCTAATACTAATGATTAATGCTAATACTGATGGCTAATGTTAATACTGATGGCTTATGCTAATACTGATAGCTAATGCTAATACTGATGGCTAATACTAATACTGATGGCTAATGTTAATACTGATGACTTATGCTAATACAGATAGCTAATGCTAATACTAAAGACTAATGCTAATACTGGCGGCTAATGCTAGAACTGATGACTAATGCTAATGCTGATTTATAATGGTAATACTAACGACTCATGTTAACAATATGGAAAATGCTAATACTAATAACTAATACCAATACTGATGATTGATGCCCATGATGATGACACATGCAAATAATTATGGATAATGCTAATATTAAATACTAATACTAAAAATCGATGCAAATAATTATGACTCATGCTAATATTGGCTAATGCAAAGGCTGACGACTGATGCTAATACTGATGACTAATGCTAATGGTGATGACTACTGCTAATATTGATGGCTCATGAATACAAATAAATACAGTATAACAATACAAAAAATAAGAATTAAAAAACAGGAAATGGAGTGAAAAGTTCAATGCAGAATCAGACACTTTCTATGATTTTGCATGGTACAAACACATATAAAAAAGTCAATCAGGTGAGCCCAGTTGATCAATAACACTGTAGCATAAAAAACTATCATCAAATATAACATGAGAACAACTGAGCTGTATTGTGAAAGCTCACCACTGTATCCTTGTCTGCAGTTACAGATGATCTGATTAGACGTATGGTCAGCGTGACAAGAATTCCCATTGACGTGATCAGAGCCGGGGTTGCCGGGGCAGGGGCAGGGCCGGCAGTGCTCCCCTGATCCAAGCACTGGGTTTCCAAAGAACCCATCCATACAACTGGGACAAATAAAGGGGATATTTACTATTAATCAGACAACTAATGCTAATACTGATGGCTAATTCTAATACCAATGACTAATACTAACACTGACGACAAATGCTGATACTGATAGCTAATGCTAATACTGATGGCTAATACCAATACTGACGAGGAATACTAACACTGACGACAAATGCTGATACTGACAGCTAATGCTAACACTGATGGCTACTCCTAATACTAAAGCCAAATGCCAATACTGAAGACTAAAGCTAATAGGAATGGCTAATGCTAATACAAAAGACTGATACAAACACTGATGACTAATGATAATACTGATGAGTAATGTTAATTTTGACAGTTAATGCTAATACTGATGGCTAATGCAAATACTGACGACTAATGCCAACACTGATGACTAATGCTAATGTTGATAACTAATGCCAATACTGATGACTAATGCCGATAGTGATGTCCAATGCTAACACTAAAGACGAATATTGATACTGATGATTAAAGCCAACACTGATTGCTAATGTTAACACTGACGACAAAATGCTAATGTTGATGAGTAATGCTAATATCGATGACTAATGCTAATAGTGATGGATAATTCTAATGCTGCTGACCAATGCTCAGAGTGATGGCTAATAATAATACTGATGAATAATGCTAATGCTGATGACTAATGCTAATGCTGATGACTAATGCTAATAGTGATGGCTCATGCAAATACTTAGGACTAATGCTAATACTGATGACTATTGTTCATAGTGATGGCTAATGCTAATATTTAAGACTAATGCTAATATGCTAATAGTGATGGCTAATGCCAATAGTGTTGGCTAATGCTATACTGAAGACTAATGCTGATGCTGATGACTAATGCTAACAGTGATGGCTAATGCATAAGACTAAAGCTAACTGTTAATACTGATGGCTAATGCTAATACTGATGAATGCTAAAAATAAAATTTTTTTAAAAAAAAATTTTGAATAAAAAATAAATGGTGTGAATAGTTCAACGCTGAACCAACCAATTCCTGTGATTTTTTACAGTGCAGATACAGTCAATATATCAATCAGATGGATTTATTTCAAAGAGACTGAGGTTACAGAGTGAGAGCGAGTTGTCGTTACCGTTCACAGAGGTGTCCAGCTGTGTCATCCCTGCAGCCTCTACATTCTCCGGTCAATGGGTCGCAGAGGTCGGCGTGGCCATTGCACTGGCAGGGACTGCAGCTGGGGAACCCCCACTGGCCTGGCTGGCAGTCGGAGCACTGGCGACCAGTGGCTCCTGGCCTGCACTGGCAGTGGCCGGTACCTGGGTCACACTGGTGGCTCAGAGAACCCTCAGGGTGGCAGTCGCAGGCTGGGGGGAGAAAAATACCGATGAATATTCTGTGCTACACCTATTTTTCTATATCTATTAGATGCTGTATCAGAATTTTCTACTTACATACAATCTGTGCAATATAAATAATAATCTGCAGTGTTTCCTCTAGGATTTTTTCCCAGCAGCGGCGCTGCTCTGCTCCTGCTTCCTGTACGTACAAGCAACAAAAACTGCTTTATTTAAGGAATTCTTTGTTTTCTGTACAGGCCATGTGTTCAAGGATTTTTTTTCAGGACACAAAACTGCAATACAGAGTGTTTTTCTTTCAAATGTCAGCAGCCTTACAGTTAAACTGAACTCTTCCTTCCTTCCATAAACTTTAAAGAGTTATGTGAACTTTTATTCATAACTGTACTTTATAATTCTCATATTTAATGAAGGAAGAGTTTAGTTTAACTGTGAGGCTGCTGACCTTTGAAAGAAAAACACTCTGTATTGCAGTTTTGTGTGCTGAAAATAAAATCCTTGAACACATGGATAGAAAATTAAGCAGCTTTTGTTGCTTGTACATACAGGAGGCAGAAGCAGTGATTAGCACTGATATAGAAAAGCAGATGATATAAGATAAATCTTTATGAACCCCACATTCAGAATTTATTCACAACTGTACTTTATAATTCTTCAGTTTCCAATGAATCCCACAACTCTTAATTTAGATAATGAAATCACTGAAACACACAAATCTTTGTAACAGTTCTTTCATAAATTTCATACAAATCTGGTGAGATAAAACAAAAAAAAAAAAAAAACAGCTATCTGGCCATAATATCAAGAAATATGTTTGGAGGAGAGAAGGTGAGGCCTGTAGCCCCAAGAAAATCCAACCTTACATCAAGCATGGTGGTGGCAGTATCATGCACTGGGGCTGTTTTGTTATTGCAAAGTAAATGTAATAATGAAGACGGAGGACTACCTCCACATTCTTCAGGAAAATCTAAAACAAAAGGTTCCTGGGACGGGGTCTTGGACAGGGTTTGTATGAAAGCTAATATTGATGGCTAATGCTAATACTGACTACTAATGTTCTTCCGGAATACTAAAAAAACACAATATAGACATGTGAACAAGGTAAAAAAAAAAAAACTTACGGTGAATCCCCATACCTACACTGTCATGCTATATAGGAAAAAAACTTAATGTGTCAAACTACATATTATGTCAAATGAAGGGTGCAAACTGTGGCTAAATCTACTAAGAGAATAGTTGAAAATGTTCCTAATTTTTCACTAATGCTAATAATGACAGCTAAAGCTAATGGCTAGTGCCTTATTCTAAACAGCCAATGAAACTGAGAAAACAAGTTGCAAAACTAAACTCTCAAATCTGCAAATTGTGATCTGCAAAACGCTAACACTGATGGCTAATGCTAATGCTGTTGACCAGTGCTCAAAGTGGTGGTTCATGCTAATACTAAAGACTAATGCTAATACTGATGACTCATGCTATTGCTGATGGCTAATGCTAAGGCTGATGAGTCATGCAAATAGTGATGGCTAATGCTAATACTATAGACTAATACAAATACTGATAACCAATGCTAACACTGATGGCTACTACTAATACTAAAGACAAATGCCAATACTGATGACTAACATTAATAGTGATGGCTAATGCTAATGCGAATGCTGTTGACCAAATCTCAGAGTGATGGCTAATGCTAATACTAGAGACTAATGCTAATATGGATGATTCATGCTATTGCTGATGACTAATGCTAATGCTGATGACTAATGCTAACAGTGACTGCTAATGCTAAGACTAAAGACAAATACAAAAACTGATGACTAACGCTAATACTGATGACTAATGCTAGTACTGATGAGTAATGCTCATAGTGATGGCTAATGCTAATGCTGATGACTAATGCTAGTACTGATGAGTAATGCTCATATTGATGGCTAATGCTAATGCTGATGACTAATGCTAATACTGATGACTAATGCCAGTACTGATGACTAATGCAAATAGTGATGGCTAATGCTAATACTAAAGACCAATGCTAATGATGATGACTAATGCTAATAGAGATGGCTAACGCTAATACTAGAGACAACTGCCAATACTGATGACTAACGTTTATAATAAGGCTAATGCTAATGCTGTTGACCAAAGTTCAGAGTGATGGCTAATGCTAATACTAAAGACTAATGCCAATATGGATGATTCATGCTATTTCTGATGACTAATACTAATGCTCATGAGTAATGCAAATAGTGATGGCTAGTGCTAAGACTAAAGACAAATACAAAAACTGATGACTAATGCTAACACTGATGACTAATGCTAGAACTGATGAGTAATGCTAACAGTGATGGCTAATGCTGATGACTAATGCAAATACTGATGAGTAATGCTAGTACTGATGAGTAATGCAAATAGTGATGGCTAATGCTAATACTAAAGACTAATGTTGATATTGATGACTACTGCTAACAGTGATGGCTACTGCTAAGAATAAAGACAAATACAAAAACTGATGACTAATGCTAATACTGATGACTAATGCTAATGCTGATGACTAATGCTAGTACTGATGAGTAATGCTAATACTCATGACTACTGCTAGTACTGATGAGTAATGCAAATAGTGATGGCTAATGCTAATACTAAAGACTAATGTTGATATTGATGACTACTGCTAACAGTGATGGCTACTGCTAAGAATAAAGACAAATACAAAAACTGATGACTAATGCTAATACTGATGACTAATGCTAATGCTGATGACTAATGCTAGTACTGATGAGTAATGCTAATACTCATGACTACTGCTAGTACTGATGAGTAATGCTAATCGTGATGGCTAATGCTAATACTAAAGACTAATGCTAATACTGATGACTCATGCTATTGCCGATGACTAATGCTAATGCTGATGCGTAATGCAAATACTGATAGCTAATGCTAATACTAGAGACTAAAACAAATACTGATGGCTAGTGCTAATACTGTTGAGTAATGCTAATACTTATGACTAATGCTAGTACTGATGAGTAATGCTAGTACTGATGACTAATGCTAATACTGATGACTAATGCTAGTACTGATGAGTAATGCTAGTACTGATGACTAATGCTAATACTGATGACTAATGCTAGTACTGATGAGTAATGCTAATAGTAATGGCTAGTGCGAAGACTAAAGACAAATACAAAAACTGATGACTAATGCTAGTACTGATGAGTAATGCTAATAGTGAAGGCTAATGCTAATACTAAAGACTAATGTTGATACTGATGTCTCATGCTAATTCATTTAGGGGTTTTCCTCTGATTTTAAACATAGTGGCCGGGTCATTTTTGACCCTAAGACAACACGAAGGTTAAACCTACAACACAACAACGGGTTCAAAACGTACAGCAGAAGTGTAAACACCAGCTTAACGTACTGTTTTCTACCTGTGAACAGTTGTTTTGTGACTCACCAGTGCAACCATTCGCTCCAAAGCCATAGGTTCCTGGTGCACACTGGTCACAGCGGCGACCCATAACGTTGGGTTTACAGCGACACTGACCTCCGACCTTATCGCATTCCCCGCTGAGGGATCCCTGAGGGTCACACTGACAGGCTGCATACAGATAAAAGACAAGAAATGAAACATCACATTAGCATTATTGGTAAAGAAACAAAGATTCTGAACCCCTTGTTGTCGTTCGTTTGTGTTTACTTACACAGAGCGCCGTCGTGGATGATGGAGGAAATACTGCAGATGAGTTTGGAGCACATCTCAGCCAGAGCTGGCATCGGCGTGATCATGAAGGAGTCCAAACACATGTAGCGAATCATCTCATCCCGTCGCTGCTCCGCTTCTGGTGTGTTCCCTTCGAAACCAGGAAGTTCTGTGTATTTGGGGATCAGGACCAGCTGTTTAGTAAAGAAACAGAAATCTGAGGTAAAAAAACAGGAAAAGATTGAAGGATTACAGCTATAAGGATGGAGGTACATAGATCAGGATTGTGAGTTATATGTAGCTAAAACGTTCTGAGAAAGTTCTGAAAAGTTCTAGTGATGTCTACAGCAGGAAATTTTCTTTTAGTTCTTAAAGTGTTCCTCTAAAAGGTAGAAAAAAAGATGTTCTAAAAATGTTCTTAAAGCATGTTCTTCCTTTGTTGTCATGTAACATTGTGGGAATGTTCTCAACAGCAACATCCTCAGAATATTACAGGCAAAATATTCTAACTTTGTTCATTTTTCAATTAGAAGAATGTTTGAATGTTGGTTTGACAACATTCTCATGAACCATAATCTGACCATATCCTCAAATATACTCTGAATGTTAGAACATTCTGAGTTCTACTAACATCTTTAATTTTTCTTTTAGTTCACAGAATGTTTTTCTTAAAGGCAGAATAAAGTTCTCTAAAGACGCTTTACAAATGTTCTTAAGACATTTTCCAAATGTTGCATCTAGAACGTCCTTTCTGTAACGTAATCATGAAAATTGTGGGAACTTTTTTTAGAAGAACATTCTCAATGGCAACATCCCCAAAACATTCCCAGAACATTGCAGGTACAATGTTCCACCTTTGTTTATATTTTAAATTAAAGGAACATTTCATAAAAACACGTTCTGTCTTCTGAGGCCTCGATAACATCTGGAGAACATTTTCTGAATGTTGGTTTGAGAACGTTCTTCTTTAGCTATCATGGAACATAATCTGACAACATCCTCCAAACATCCTCTGAATGTTAAAACGTTCTGTCTTAGTTCACTTTTAACCTCACAGGGACATTATTAGAAATGATAAATATCCTTAAAATGTTCTTTGAACATTAGATTAAAAGGTTTTCTTTCAAACATTATTAGAACTTGTAGAGAACTGAGAAAGTTCTGCAAAGTTTTAATAATGTTTTCAGCAGGGAATGTTTGCTTTAGCAAATGTTGTGGGAAGGTTCCCTGCTTGCAACTATAAATCAACTTATGGAAAAAATAAAACATTAGAATGTAACAGCTGAAAGAGAGACATCAACTCTACAAACCAAGATTCTCTCAGGGTTTATTGAAGAAATGTGCTTATTATTGGCAAGAAAATAGAGTTAAACACTAAAATCTGTGTTGTGTTTACAGAAAAAACTTCCAAAAGTGCTTTAAAACAAAGTTTGTATCCTTGTTGGAAAGCTAATCCCACATCAGTCAATTCAACACAGCTTCAACATCTGTATGAGTATTTTCCCACCACTAGGGGGAGACATCACTCATTTAAACTCATTGTGAGGTCACCTCTCCTCACTGAATCCTGCTCATGATTTAACTTTGGACTCTCAGCTTCACTGATAGAGGCGAAGCAGACAACTGACTAAAGCCACAGTGATGTCAGTTTCCTAGTCTGTCTTTTAAAAAACAGCAGAATGAGAAACAGGAAGTTGAATCTCACCGAGTCGATTAGGATGAAGGCGGTCAGGTGTCGGTGTGTGACTCCGTGACGCTGGAACCTGATGGCGACCACGTAACGATTACTAGGCTCGAAACAAAATGGCCTCGGCATCTGGATGTACCTGGAAAAACATAGTGCACACAAAAACACTGAAAAAGATAAACACATACATACAAGTCTTGCTCTGCCTTCTAAAGTTATCCAGCTTGAATGCAACCAGGTAACTTCTAAAAACTGTGCTTTTTGTACATATATATAAATGTAATCACATGCAATCAATCAGCCATAGCTTATATTTATATATATTTATAACTGCAAACTGCTAAGTGACCTGTTTATTTTTATTGTTTATGTGGTCTAGCTTGCCAACATTTTAAGCTGAGAAAGATATTAAATATTTTTTATCAGTATTAAGTATTCAACAAAAATTGACTCCAATAGACACAAAAACACAAAGAAATGAAAAAGAGTTCAGAGAACACAGGAAAAATTAGCATGATTCCAATAGGAACATGAGGTTTCTTTTCCTAGAATAACAAGTTATGACAGAGATTTTAAAATCTTTAATATTCAGTTTTGTATCTTCTTTGTTAAATGTGATCTATATAATCAGCATGTTTAAACCCCCCCGAATCCCAGGCAGTTTCTTCGCTTTGAGTTTTTTTTAGTTTCTGTCCAATTTGTATTCATTGTGGGCTCATTTTTGAATGTAAAATAAAGTCCTGCACTTCTATGGAAACAGAATAACTTTGACTAGAAGGAAAGAGAACTGCAGTGTAACATTGTCATAAACATAGTTATAATCCCATAAATCAGTGAAAAAAGTTGAATTGGTTTATATAAAAAAATGACATAATTACATTTCCAACAGGTGTTACCAATACTGGAAACATAAACAAGCAGCTCCACAGACTATACATATTTGACACAGCCTGCAGCTCAGCCCAGTTCACCTGTTTTTGTCACTTACCTGTTAGTCTCAGCCGAGTCACTAATGGGTTCTCGGTTGCACAGTGGAACAGAGAATTTTTTGTTTTATAAGGTGATTTTGTTGAAAAATTATGCGGTTTTGGCTCACATTTGCATCCAGATGAGCAGTTTAAAACCGTCGGAAAGTTGAAAAACCAACATTTCTTTCTGTTTTTAGCTTCTTGCTGTGATAAATGGCGTAATTGAGGTGATTTTTTTAAAGACAACATGTTTTTTCGGGTCTCATTTTTGGCAATTGTTTACTTGTACAATTTTCATTTGGGAACTTGAATGTATTTTGGGGCATTATTTCCAGAGAGTGTAAAGACTGGGGGAAAAAAACACAATAAAAGACAAAGCATTCTTGAACTTTACTGACTTTTTACAGCGACATTTATTTCTTACTCTCATACATAACTTCTCTTAGGTTTAGGATTAAACCCTGTTTTGGGACATTTTCCACCTGCCTCTGGATTTAAACCCTGCGTTTGTGTGTTGGTCTCTCTTTGCTAATTGCTTTTGGCCGATGAACGAACCTCAGCGGTGAACGGAAGCTGAGCACGGTCCGCTGAGACGGACAGATCCGGGCAGGGTCGGACCTCTTAGTTCCAGATGAGTTCAGACTCTGAAAGGCTTCTCAGCAGGTTGAAACTAAACAGTCTCACAGGTTTTTTATCTTATATCCTGTTTTTGTTTCCCAGATTTCCCTACGGTGATAATTAACACGCAATCCAGTGTGATCTGCAGAAATTGGCCTAATGTGGTGATTCCATGACAGTGTAATAACAGACCAATATGAGACAGGGATGATAATGACAAATGGAAAAAAACTCGGAAAATGTCCGCCGAAGCCCTCCCCCCCCGGCGGCAGGATGGCCATCATGGCGAGCGGCCATCACAAGCCTCGGCTCGCGAAGCGTCGGCCGGCCGGCCGCTTGCCTACCCCCCTACAATTTTCTCAACGGATTTACACGATTCACAAAAACTGTACTTTCGGCGGAAAAAAACTCTCATCCCTGATGAGAGGAATATCATAACATAATCATTTATTTGAGGATATTTATGATGCTGCTGTTGGAGCAGACAACAACTAGCTATCAACAAGCCTTTACAAAGGAGGAAAGTGAGGAAAGTCAAAGGTGAAAGTAATTCAGCGATGAAAAAAGATTAGCTGTGTAACAAATCTTTAATTATTTATGATGAATCTTCAGATATATTCGAGCTGATTATCATTTTACTGTCAAATGATTGTCGTGTGTCTTGTGCATATTTTTTTCATTCTTTCATTACAAATTTCAGTCAAATTGCAGTGTAGTTTTAAAAAAAGGCTGAATGCATGAACTAAATGCAAATGTTTTGATCTGAACCTGAATTTAAAGTGATCCAGATGCAAAGACACACACTAAAATCACTTATCTTAACACAGAATACAATGATTTTGCCAATTAAAAATTAGGTTTTTGAAGAGTCTTTAGCCTTTGTACGACAATCTATTACAGAACTAACCAACCTAAGCTCACCGACTTTTGATCTGGACCTTTTCTAAAGTGCTCCAGATGCAAAAAAAAGAGAGAAAAACCAGTGAAATCTCCATTTTGTTGCATTTACATTAATAGAAAAACAGTTTTGTAAAACCGAACCTGCAGTTTAAATCATCTTCAGTCTAGTCCTGAATTTAGTTCATTCACTTTTACCTGTCAGCGGTTTTAATGTTGTGGCTGAACATGTAATCTTTAGTTGGACAAACTTAACATAACTCTGTGATTCAACTTCTGAACCTCAGTTGACCAAAGGAAGTTGAGTAAACTTGCTTTGCAGCTAGTTGCCTTATTTTCTGAAGCTTTCTTCTTGATGAACCTGGACCAGACGTATGTACAGTAAAACCTGGTTTCTTTTCCAGCTGTTTCCCACATCTCAATTTCAGTAAACAAACCTGCTTCTTCCTGTACCTGATTCCTACACCGTCTGTCCTACTTTGTTTTCCTGCCATGGGTGAAACAACAGTGAAACCGCTGCGGGGTAAAGTGAAATAAGAACTCACACAAGCCACGACACGTTCAGGTTACAACAATGACATGATGCAATTTTTCTCCTCAGCTCTCCGGGACACTCAAACAAGCCCTGCAGCGACTTGAACAAACACACCGGCTGCAAACGGACCACATCTCAGGTTTATACACTAAGACGGCGGTGGTGCAGGTACCTGTTACGGTGCGGCAGGGTGACGGTGTAGAGCTGTTCGGTCGGTAGGAGGTTTCCACAGCGGAGACTGGAGGGCAGCAGGACGGAGGTTATACTGACCAGGGCCTCCCAGTCTTCTGTCGACTATAAAGCACAGACAGAAGCAAAGATTAGTGCAAGTAACTACATTTTAGATCAGTTTTATAGGTCGTGACCTTCATTCGGGCACCTCGGGTTCGTAGCGGATCATGATGTCGTACTCCATGGCGTAGGGGATGTTGTCGATGGTGAACACCAGGCCGGCACCATCTTTGACTCGAGCGAAACCAGGTCCAGTCCAGGTCACCATGTGGCTGGGAGTGTGTTCTCTATGAACCGTCCTCACATCCGGCTAAAAGAGGCAGAAACATCACCAAAGAATAACTTTATCTTTCAACTATTACAACCTACGCTCTATACAACATCTACACTACCATTCAATACAATACCGTTCAAATGTTTGGAGTCATGTAGAAGTGTCCTTATTTTTAAAAGAAAAGTAGTTTTTTTCAATGAAGATAACATTAAATGAATGATAAATCCAGTCTAGACATTGTTAATGTGGTAAATGACTATTCTAGCTGGAAACAGCTGATTTTTAATGGAATATCTCCATAGAGGTACAGAGGAACATTTCCAGCAACCATCACTCCTGTGTTCTAATGCTACATTGTGTTAGTTAATGGTGTTGAAAGGCTCATTGATGATTAGAAAACCCTTGTGCAGTTATGTTAGCACATGGATAAAAGTGTGAGTTTTCATGGAAAACATGAAAATGTCTGGATGAACCCAAACTTTTGAATGGTAGTGTACAAATTAGGGATCAACTGATATGGGCTGACAGCGATGTCGATTATTGGTACTCAAAAAAGGAAGATCACTGATATTTAGAGCCGATATACAGTAAATGAAATATTTTAACAGCACATGATAGCAGAGAACCTGTCATTCACAACTAGACTTCTTCATTAATAAGTGTGACTATAAATGAATATGTAAAATAGAAATAGGAATGATTAAATTAGGACGCTCTCCTCTGTTTAAGTGGGATGGACTGAGAAAAATGTTCCCAAAAGAACTTAAAATTGGACGAAATTACATTTAATTTTTTATAATACATAAAATAGAAATAGGAGTGACCAAATTAAGATGCTCTCCAATGTTTATGTGGGATCAGCTGACAAAAATGTTCTCAAACAAGCTTAAAATTTGACCAAAATTACTTAAAATGTTTCCAAAGCAACTCAAAATTTTCCAAATCCGTAAAACAGAAATAGAAGTGATCAAATTAAGACACTCTCCAATGCTTATGTGGGATGGACTGACAAAAATGTTCCCAAAAGAACTTAAAATTGGATGAAATTACGTAAAATTCTTTAAAATGACTCAAAAAAATTTTGAAACTCCAAGATGTGTCCAAAATGACTTATAATTTGACAAAAATTACTTAAACTTTTTCCAAAGTCACTCAGAATTCTCAAAAATATATAAAATAGAAATAGGAGCGATTAAATTAGGACGCTCTCCTCTGTTTATGTGTTATGGACTGAGATAAATCAGTTTGCTTCTGCTGTTCTTCTCTATTTTCTTAATAATCTCCATTAAGGTCCAGCTCTTAAAGCTTTGTTAGTTATTGCTTTCCAGACTCTGTTTCAGGTTAATCTTTTGCTGCCTTCTAACTTAGCCGCTAGCCGTTAGCGTAGCCTTAGCGACTGTGAGAGAAGCTAATTTCCTGATTTGTGTTTCTTGTTCATCAGACCTGAAGTAGAGCATTTAATTCATCAATAATCTGTCAAAAAAATACCTGATAATAAGTCTATCCCACCTTCACAAGACCACAGAAAAAACATTTCTCCTCTCCTCAACTTTGTGCTCTTTGGGTTGACAGTTCGTCATCTTCTATTAAAACTCAAGCTGCTCAGGTAATCACTTGAATTCTAAAATTACAGTTATTAAAGTTGATGGAGAATCAGTGTGCCTTTCAGTGTCTATTTTATCTTTAAACCATAAAACCTGAAGGCCATTAAGTCGTTAATGGCGTTAAATAACCATTATGTACCTTTAGAGCTCAGAAAAGATGCAAGTGCTTCAATTATCCCAGCTACAAGACCACTTCAGTGTTCTCAGAATACTTGAGAACTTCAGCGAAATGTAATCTTTGCTTCCGTTTTAGAAGTCCTTTTATTCTATTAGGATTTAGCTCTACTGGGTCTCTTCTGGTGGTCTTCATTGCAACACCGGCGTTCAGAAACTCCTGCACTCTGTTTCAGGTTGACTAGCTAAGACTGACGTAATTAACTCGACAGCCCAGCAGTTAATTAGGCAAAGAGGCCTCCACATGCCGAGTGGCGCAGACTGCAAATGACCACAAACCTCTAAAATGATCAACTCTATGTACTGTACATACAAATGTTTAGGTTAATACCCCAGATTCATTTCACATCTTCCATTAACTTACATTCCTGAAAAACATCACGGATACTGAATTCAGCTCAGTTCCTATAGGGTTATTTAGTACACTAAGTTAAAACTAATGCAGTCTAATGCAACACACCTGAAATAAATCCTACCTTCATGAAGGTTGTAATGTTGAGCTGTTGTTGAAGTGTTGATTCATATGTGGGTTTTTCCATCAGCTCAACCATCTGATTTACCAGAAACTGTTTTATTATAAACCACAGATATTTAAAATGGTATCTGTGGAATTTAAGATTGATACATCGATAATTTTTCTTTTAAAAACTGCTATGAACAGGGTTTTTAGCACCTAAAATTTTGAGGCTGTTCGAGCAGTATTGAAAGAATCTTAATTATATTTACAGAACTATTTTCAAAACTCTATTCTACGTGGATCAGACTGTCTACCACTATTTTTGTTTATCAGTTATGAAGGTTCAATATTGGTGACCAAGTATTTCATATTATAAAGTGTTATGTACATTTAGTTTTATATTATTGTGACATGCAGTCACATGTGGTTCAGAAAAAATCACTTGCTGACTTCAGCATTATCAATTCTTTTATTAATATGTGCTCAAAGATGGGACTTTTCATAACGGTTTCTTATTTTCATATTTCAACTCACCCATAATCAGAAAGTTTTTGATCTACTTGTCTGATATTGCAGATTCTGTATCAGTATCATGATGAGAAATAACAGGAAAAATTCTGGCTTTTATCTTTATCAGTTCCTCATCTATTGTTGTTCAAAGCGAAGATAAAACAAGTTGAAAGTGAGTCTTTTTTTAATCTAATTTCATACAATATAAAATAGAGATATCCATATTTTATGTTATTTATGCTGTGAAAAAATTTGGCAAATCAGAGATGGCCAAGCAGAAATTACTGAAAAATTTTGAAAAATGGTTTCAGATGGAATGACCCAAAAGAGAAATTTTCCTAATTTGAGCAAAAACACAGCGAAGTTAAGCAAAGCAGTGAAGACTTTAAGCTTTTATCTTTAAAAGCTCCTGATATGTTGTTGTTCAAACAGCCTCTAATCTCAATCCGCAAAAAAAAAGGACACAGGAAAAAGTGGGTCAACGGGAAATTTAAATTAAATATCTTGGAAAGTATTTGATAAAAAGTTAATTCAGACAAATCAGAGATGGTTGAGCAGAAACTGATAAGAAAATCTGATGATGTGAGATGGAACGACCCCTGTATGTTCATTTTGGAGGCTGCAGTTCGTGGTTCTGTTGAACTATACTGCACTATATTGAATATTCGGTTGTTAAGGTGCTATCTGAATATTAATTTTTAGATCCGTGTTGAAAGGCTAATGGATGTTTAGAAAACCCTTGTGCAGTTATGTTAGCACATGAATAGAAGTGTGAGTGTTCATGGAAAACATAAAATTGTCTGGGTGACCCCAAACTTTTGAACGGTGGTGTATATCGTAGATATTGCTTCATTTTAGGGGTCACAGGCAAAAAAACCAAATAGGAATCATGAGTCAACTATTACCTATAACTATTTTTGGAAACTATTTTTATTGATATAGCATACTGCACCTTGGATTTATTTGTGTTTTGACAAATCTTAACTAAAATCATGAACCAATTAAAGAAACATTCATACTGTTTGCTGAAGCTGGCGGATGCGTCTCAGCGCTGCCTGATGCTGCTGTGAGTTGGTGATGCGACGATGCCTCCGGTGCCTCCTCAGCTGGTTACTGAGATGCTCAACACAGTCGTTTGTAGCCTGAGGACGAACTTTACCCTGCAGGGAGGAAGGAGAGGATTCATTGCTGTGTTTGGCAAACATTTGTGCAAAAACGTCTCTAATCTTGTTCATCTTTCTGCTTCTAAAAGGCAAATTAACACAGAGCAGGAAGAGTCATGCTGTGCTGAAACTTCTGGAGTGTAAGAAGCAGAAACAAAGACTGAGTGTTCGGAGATTGTGTCTCGCACAGCGATAATTGGTTGTGGCAGGTTGGTATCTGGTCATTTTATGGGTCATTTCAGCCGCGGAGGTTCAGAATTCTGCACAGTTTAAACTGTATCCTGCTTTTTCCAGACCCGTCCATTGACCCGTCCATCAGTAAAGCAAACCACCATTTCAAGACCCCACCTGGTTAGTAGATTGCATTACTGCCTTTTCTTCTCATAACATTCGAAAGTCGCTGAAGTCAGTTTTCTCCAACATTCCTGCAGCGTAGATGTTGTAAGTGTGGACTGTCTGAGCTTGCCTGGAGGGTTTGAACGAGGAAACGTATGACACAGGGGGTCTCTGAAGAGTGAAGGGGATAGAAGTGGGTGGAAAGTAGTGAAGAAACCGGAGGGAAAGAATGCAAGAAAGCAAGAAGACATACACTACTGTTCAAAAGTTTGGGGTCAGCAACCATCTGTGTTCTAATGCTACATTGTGTTAGCTAATGGTGTTGAAAGGCTCATTGATGATTAGAAAACCCTTGTGCAGTTATGTTAGCACATGAATAAAAGTGGGAGTTTTCATGGAAAACATGGAATTGTCTGGGTGACCCCAAACTTTTGAACGGTAGTGTACATGATGAAGTATAGAAACTGTGATGCAAGACAGAGATTGGGGCTGAAATGAACAGAAATCAGTGTTGCCTTTACTGGTTTAAGAAGTAAGAAAAGTTGAAGACTGTTTTCCAGCTTGGATAAACATTTTAAGAAAGTTCAGCAAAGTTCTAGAAAAGTGTTTGCAACAAGAAGTTTCCAAAATGCTCCTTTTAAAAGTATAAGAAAGTGTGAAAATATTCTCGAGATGTTCTTCGTATAACATTTGCTGTGTGTTAATCTAAGAATGTTCGTGCTATGTTATCATACAACACTGACAGAATGTTTTATGGAAGAATGTATGCAGTTTGTACAAAACACACAAGACAGACAGAAGATGGTTTGACCTTCAGTTAATGGTGTTTACACTCCGATACACAGCTTTGCGCTCTGTAACCTTTGTGGATACTTTCTGAGGTCTTGGTCCAAGGACAAATTATAAGAACATGTTTCCACAGATATCATGGTCATGTTGCAGATGTTTACAGACTCCCAGTCTTTCAAGCCAACAAGAATCTTATTTAATTGCTATATTCCAACTGACAAAGCAAGAGTGGTCAACCTTAGCCTCTGTATAGTCCTGCCCCTCTCACTGCTTTCAGGTGAAAACCAGGTTTATTTACTTTTACAGCTGCTTCTGCTAACTTTAAAATGTCTGACACTACAGGATAACTAGTATTCACTTCAGAGCCATTTCCAAACTGCAGCTCTGGAGCAAAATGCTATTTCTATTACTGCAATACTGTTTGACAAACTCACAAAACACACAAGTCGCAGCTCAACGACTGTGCTGTGAATTCAGCGATATTTCCACGTCAAATGATCGTTCAGACAAAAATCTAGAAGCGACTGAAATTGAAATTGACATTTTAAAGAACAAATTAATAACTTATACACCAGGATTTAGAACAAGATCAGTATGTTTTATCCAATAACTTCTTCACTCGTGTCCAGCCTTGACCCACAACACCCCATCTCTAGTTACAGCACACAGTCCTTTAACTGTTAGTCAGAGAGACTGTTCTCATCTAACTCTTGGCAGAGAAGAGCTATTTCTTTAACTAAAACACATATGAGGCTGTAAAATTTTGTTTAATTTTTATAGATTTGCTGCATGTTTTTAAAACTTTGCACCGGACTTTGCTGAACTTGCCTGTTTATGTTTCATCCTCTCAACAGCACCTTGAACCAATAATTATGAGCAATAATCTAAATTAAAGCTGCAGACAGTGTTGAACGGGTCCTCGCACATCCACATATGTCCAAGTGTGGCAGAAATTTTAGAGTTGAGACGTAACTGACCAGTGTCAAGGATTATATCACAAAGCATGTGCAAATGTGATGGCTACAACTTCCTGTTTCCAATAGTTGGCGCTATAACTATGACTCACCTTTGGAACGTGGATGTCTTCAGACCTGGACTCTTGTCCAGCAAATGAAATTTGGGCCAGATTGGATCATGTGCAGCTGAGATATAAACATTTCTGTAGTCATGACGAGACATCGAAATTCACTGCACCGCCACAGGCAGTTTGACGAAAACTCGCAATTTTTCACATGAATCATCATCAGCGTCTTCAGGTTTATGTCACCACATTTGAGGTTAATATGGTCAACCGGCTAATAATAGCAGATCAAAGTGTAAAACAAGTCATTTCCTGTTGACATAAGGTGGCGCTATGACTGTGAATGTATCTTGAATGTGATAAGGGCAGGACTCTCATCAAATGTGTAAAGTTTGAGGCAGATTGGAGCATGTACAGAGGAGTTGGACAGCACTTCCTGTTTCATGGCGAAGCATCAAAGTTCAGGGGGCCACCATGGTGACGCCCTTAGACTTTTGCAGAAGATTTTGAAAACTTTTCATCATAAAGGCCTCTTGTATATACTGTCTAAGCAGTATAGCAAAATGGCGGACTTCCTGTTGGATTTAGGGGATGGCTCCAGGAGGATTTTTTTGTGTGCCCACATATGCTATATATGGCTACCAAATTTGGTAGATGTAGGCAAAACGTCCTGCCAGTACTAATGTTGTAGGGGGCGCTATGAAGCCATTTTCCCCATAAAACATCAGTTTATTCTCCAGTTGTGATGTGTGTGGAAACTTTCATGAGTTTCTGAGCACGGTTAGGTCTCAAAAATGTGAAAAATAATTCCTTGCATTCTAGCAGTCTCCCCTAATGCTTGTGGCCTGAAAGGTGAACTAATGGGTTTCACTGGATGCTACCGCTGAGCTCACCGGCAGCGCAGAGTCGCTGGGAGAGTGTCTAGTGGCGTCTTCGGCCTCGTACTTGTAGTAATCCAGCGGAGCACAGTAATATCCAGGCTGCACATCCGAACACTGCCGACCAATTAGGTGCTTCCTGCAGTCACACTGGCCGTTTTCCATCATGCACCTCAAGGGACAAACAGAACAATGTTTTAATGCTTTAAAACTGACGTCTCTCTGCTGCATTCAGCAACAGAATGAATGATTCATAGTCTCACATCGCAGTCAGCGTTCATGGCCATGTTTTTTTTGCATTGAAATTAAAGACTCGCTAAGTAAAAAGCACATCTCTACCTGTTGTTGAAGGCTCCGCCAAAATCACAGTCACAAGGCCTGCAGCCGGCCAGGTCATTACTGAGCCCCCAGTATTCAGGCTGCAGGGATGGAAATCAAACACAACATGAAGAAAGTCATGTTTATTGTGTAGTTTTTACCTTCAGGCTGATTTCTAAAGATGTGTTGACCTTTTAACAGCCTTGCCTAATAAGAAAAAACTCTTCAGAACGCCCCTCAAAGGCAACCCTTCAGTGAGTCCATATGTGCCTGGTCATGTCACTGCTTTCAATGCTAAGGAAATGCTGAAAAATATTACCATATCTTTGCAATGGACCTTCAAGTAGAATGTTAAACAGCCTGACAAGTGCAGCTGCAAATGCTTTAGAAAGGCTTTGATGTTTTCCTACATCAAGCTGATTAAAACATGTAAATCCAGCGGCTACTAACCAGACACTGGTTGCAGTAGCGACCGGTGACGTATCTTTTGCAGGAGCAGTCGCCGCTGATCTGATCACAAGGAGCTCCCATCATGATGATGCCACGAGGGTCACAGTTGCAGGCTGATAGAGAAACACACATATATAGAATATAATAAAGGCTAAGTAGCTGTTTTTCCCATTTATTCAACCTCTATTTAAATCCAGAAGAACCACTGAGTACAAGCAAGAGAATAAAGAGGCAACTTCTTCTCTACCTTCCATGTCCTGTTTTTGTTTCACATTTTGGATATTTGGTTCTCTCACCAGAGTGTGTGTTTGGTTTAGTTACCGTTTTTTAGATTCACATAGACTTTTTAAAGCTGTGAGCACTAGCTCCACCAGGTGGCGCTATGACTGAGTCTGAATATTGTCATATGGACGTAATCAGACCTGGACTCTGATCAAACATGCCAAGTTTGAGGCAGACTGGAGCATGTACAGGCTAGTTAGACGGCACTGCCTGTTTCATGGCGAAAGGTCTAAATTCCGGGGGCTGCCATTTCCATGCCCTCAAAATGTTGCTGAGCATTTTCACAACTCTTGAGCACCCATGTCTGGTGTTCATCCTGGCCAAATTTGAATTCTCTTGTTGTTACCTACTTTGAGTTTACAGCTTTTGAAAATGTGCAAAAATTGGCCCAAAATCGCCCAAACTATGACACATAATTCAAAATGGCCGACTTCCGGTTGGGTTTCGGATATCTGTGCAAGAGGCTTTTTTGTGTGACCTGATGTGTTACATATGCCTACCGAATTTTGTAGCTCCAGGGGAAATGTGCTTCAGGGCACAATTTTCCTAATTTTGCAGGGGGCGCTACTGAGCCATTTTGCCACACGTGCAATTCCCCTAAAAAGTCAAATTTTTCACAATAGATAGACTTTTTAGTTTTGCCTTTGTTTCCTTGCCACGTTTGTATTAATTGATGATAACTTTTGACCTAAATATTGTGACATTTCCTAAAAATAATGTTATTCCACAAGTCTGAATTTAAAATTTGACAAAAAATGTACTATTTTTAGCACCATTTTAATTTATTTTACTGCTATTTTCTTGAAATTTGTCATCACATTTCTTTTGTCTTAAATTGAAGATGATTTCATCCTTTATAACAAATTTTATTTTAATTTTATCATCATATTTTTTGTCTATTGTGTTGTTTCAGAGTGACAAGAGACAGATTTTAGAGACAAATTGCCCCTCAGGGATTAAACAGATTACTGACATGAAATTTAAACGACAGCTTTTGACCCAAATATTGTGATATTTCATTTAAAAAAAATTTATTCCAAAAGTCTGACTTTAAAATTTGACAAAAAATTTACTATTTTGATCACTATTACTACTGTCATTTTATATTATTTTACTGTTATTTTCTTTCACTTAATCATCACATTTCTTTTGTCATAAATTGAAGATGATTTAATTATTTTTAACATATTTTATTTTAATTTTATTTTCATATTTTTTGTCTATTGTGTTGTTTTACGGTGTGGTAAAACTGTGTACCGCTTTGGTGTACGGAGACAAACCGCCCCTCTGGGATGCTAAAGATTATCAACATGACATTTAGATGACCCAAATATTTGGATATTTCATAAAAACAACTTTATTTTAAAAGTCTGACTTTAAGATTAACTATTTGCATGACTCAAATTTGAAAAAACAAACAAAAAAATAAATGTTTGCACTCCTCAATACGACTAGAATGTCACGCCTGAGTTTAGCTGGAACCAACAAAAGCGAAACTAAAATTCAGACACTTTTCTGACAATTTATACAGAAGTTTTTGATCGAAAAAGATGCTCGGCCCACAATGTGCAAACTATCAATATGTCTGGCCTTCGAGAAGAGCATGTATTTGGTTTTGTTTGCCTTAAGTTAACTTTAACTTACCTAAACTATAATCCATTTTCCTCGCTGTTCAAACACAAAATAGGTCAGCGGTGGACGGAAACACAAACATACGTACGCTGGCAGCCGAGCGGGTCGTTCTGGCTGAGTCCGTAGTAACCTTCTTTGCAGTCGTCGCAGCGACTTCCTTTCACGTGGGCTTTGCAGCGACACTGTCCGCCGATCATCCCCATGTCCAGGTCGGTGTGGCTGTCGCAGACTCCGCCCTCCAGAGATCCCACCGGGTCGCAGTCGCAGGCTGGATGTGAAAATTCAAACGGAAAGCATGAATGAAGAGTAAAGAAAAAAAACACCAAAAACTGGACTACTGCAGTGACTCACCGACACAAACCCGAGGATCTCTGATGTCCTTGTTGGGGTCCTGGAAGTAGAAAGGTTTGCACGTCTCACAGTTTCGTCCCATCGTGTTGTGCTGACAGTCGTCACAAACTCCTCCGCTGACGTTTCCCGTCGCCAGATACACCGCCATGTCGAAGTGGCAATGACTAGAGTGGCCGTTACAGTTGCACTCTGGAGAAAACAAACACTTAGTGGATAAACGTGGATATTAACTTCTTTTCTAGGAGTAGAGATTTTGGGAGAGCTTCAGTAACAATCTAGTAACTTTAAAACTGTAAATGTAGCAAAGAGTTCAATCAGTTTTAATAAAGGTTTGTTTTTACTGTATCACAGGGAAGTTTTCTTGTGGATGATGTTCCAAGAGTTCCCAGCAAGCAGGGAACGTTTCCATAACGTTATCTACAAGTTCTAATAATGTTTGACAGAAAACATAGTAATCTAATGCTCAAAGAACGTTTTAAGTTCTCAAACCAACATTCAAAAAATGTTCTCCAGATGTTATCAAGGCCTCAGAAGACAGAATGTGTTTTTATAAAACGTTCCTGTAATTTAAAATATTAACAAAGGTGGAACATTTTACCTGCAATGTTCTGAGGATGTTTTGAGGTGTTGCTGTTATGAACGTTCTTCTATAAAACGTTCCAAACTTACATTCTGGGAACTAAAAGAAGCCTTTACACATACAGGGAACATTCCCATAACATTGCCTAAAATTACGAAAAAGCTCTAACAATCTAAAGAAAACATTTTAATCTGATGTTGAAAGAACGCTTAAAGCATATTTATCATTTCTAATAATGTTCCTATGAGGTTAAAAGTGAACTAAGACAGAATGTTTTAACATTCAGAGGATGTTTGGAGGATGTTGTCAGATTATGTTCCATGATAACTAAAGAAGAATGTTCTCAAACCAACAGTCAACCATTTTTGGTGGTGTTGTTGACATTACAGAACATTCTTCTATAAAACATTCTTACAATAGTAACAAGGGAAGGACGTTCTCAGGTCAATATTCAGCAAATGTTTTAAGAATTAAGCTTTATCATGCTTTACAAAGAAAATTCTGAGAACATGAAAAAAAAACTCCCAGCTGAAAACATTCCTAGAACCTTCTCAGAACATTTTAGTGTATAAAAGTTCTAGCTGTGTGTGGCTCTCACTTGCTGTCAAAGCTAGAGACACATTTTAAAGCGATAAAGAAAATCTAAGGAACTACTTTAATAAAAAAACTAAAAACCTGCAGCAGTTTAAATATAAAAATTCACCGCCTGCATGTGGCGAGGCGGTAAACGTGAGTTCTACCTCTGCAGGTGTGCGGGTTCTCCGCCTCGGCCGGTCTCCACGGCAGGTCATGGTGGAAATCTCTGCAGCGCTCACAGTTCAGGCCCTCGGTGTTGTGTTTGCAGACACAGCGACCGTGGATCTGACCAACCTGAAGGTGGCAAAATGATGAAAGTAGAGAGATTAATAACAGCAGGGGCAACAGTAATCACATCAGAGACCAGCGGGGTGCGACACGGAACGCCACAGGACGTCTTTTCTAACATCAAACTGTAGAACTCCTCCGCTTTCTACAGGAAGTACAGCTGGAACATCAGAAGCTAAGATCTGAACGATAATACGAATGTCATTTGTGGTATTATTTTTGCAATATCAGTTTCAGTATCACACATAATATTTCATTTTTAGATGCAATATTTAAATTTTCATGTGTGACACTTTAATTTCATTTGAAATATTTCTTTATCACGTGTAATCATTTCTTTATCATTTGCAATATTTTAATTTCATTTGTAACATTTCAATTTGATTTGCAATATTTTAATTTCGGGTAATATTTCATTTTCATTTGCAATTATTTAATTTAATGTGCAATATTTCAATTATATTTGCAATATTTCTTGATCATGTGTTCTATTTAAATTTAATTTTCAGGTGCAAAATGTCAATATAATGTCCAATATTTCAGTTTTCAGGTGCAATAGTTTACTTTCATGTGTGAAATTTCAATTTAATTTGAAATATTTCTTTCTCACGTTTAATAATAGCGATATCTGGCAAAACAATTTCTTTTGGAGATGAATATGGTTGTGTCTTATTCATCTCATGAGTTTCTCTTTAGTTTCATGGAAATGCGCTGATAATTACAGATTACAGGTTAAAACTAACGTTCTGGTGTTGACTCACCGCGCTGTTCTCCTGGGTGTAGACCCCCGGCACCGGAGCGCACTCCGAGGCGTGACCGTAACAGAAGCAGCTGCCTCGGACCACCAGCTCGTAGATGGCGTAGTAATATTTCTGCAGGACGTCGGTGCGCCGGTCCAGCAGGTCGTCGCCCAGAGTGTTGAGCTTCGTGAAGTTGATGCGCAGGTTGGTGATGCGAAGAAGTTCTGGAGAAGACAGGAAAACACCAAGTCAACCCCATACTGAGCCAAAAAAAATAAATAAATACAAATTCAACAGTATGCATTGTTGTTGTTTTTTTGCTGACTTTTTTTTTGACTGAATAACATAATGTTGACAAAATAGAAGCAATATAAAAATAAATTCTATGAAGGTTGAAAAATTCTGTGGAAAAATAATAAGAGAAGGTTGTAGACAAGCCTGCAGAAAAGACAAAGAAACTCGACTTACACTCTAACATGTGATCTCCATGCAGATGTATTATGTAGTTATTGGCATCCAACCCAGTGGGTCTCTACATCTACAGCTGGTATTAAAATATACTGTCCATCCAAAAAAAGTTGCACGCTCTAATATTTCATTGGGCTGCCTTTAGCGCTGAGAATGACATACATTCACTGTGGCATCGTTTCAATAAGCTTCTGCAATGTCACAGCATTTATTTCTGTCCAGAGTTGCATTTATTTTCTGCCAAGATCTTATATTGATGATGGGAGAGTCAGACAAAGTCTTCTCCAGAACATCCCAAAGATTCTCAGTGGGGCTGAGGTCTGGACTCTGTGGAGGTTAATCCATCTCATGCTCCCTGATCCACTCATTCTCAATGTGAGCCCATGAAACCTGGCTTCGTCATCTTGGAACATGTCCATGTCATCAGGGAAGAAAAACTCCATTGATGGAAAGACCTGGTCATTCAGTATCTTCAGGTATCAGCTGACCTCATTCTTTGGGAACATAACGTTGCTGAACCTGACCAACCCCAGATCATAACCCAAACCCCCACAGGCTGGTAGACACTAGACATGATGAGGGCATCACTTCATCTGCCTCTCTTCTTACCCTGATGCCCCCATCACTCTGGAACAGGGTAAATCTGGACTCATCAGATCACATGACCTTCTTTCATTGCTCCAGAGTCCAATCCTTATGCTACTTAGCAAACTGAAGCCTTTTTTCCTCCTTTCCATGACCACAGAATATGTCTTCCAACATGGTTGCTGAAGAATGAGAAGCTCCTCACTGCATCAGCTAGAGTTAAATAAGTTGTTGCAGCTGAAACGTATTCATCACTGCAGTAATTATCCAATGGAAGGCTCATACCTATTTGCTTAAATCCAAGCAACGACTTTTTTTTTGGACAGGCAGTGTATGTTCTTGTCATCTCAGGTCTGTGCTGGAAATTAGATTTTTCTCCAATAATGATACATCCCAGATTAAGGGAAGTAATGCTGCTGCACAGATTCCTTTTTTTAACTGTTAAGTTCATGTTAATTGTTGGTTTGTTGGCTTTGCATGAGGTTGAAACAAGAGTTTGGCTTTTTTTTTTCTTATAAATTGCAGTCTGCAGCTTATGTTATTGTGAATTTAACCCCAAAAACACCAAACCTACCATCAAGCATGGTGGTGGCAGTACCATGCTCTGTGAAACTGGAGCTTTACACAAAGTAAATGGAATAATGAAGAAGAATGATTACTTCTACATTCATCAGTCAGAAGGTTGATCTTGGACACAGTAAGATGTTACGACAAGACATTGTGAATTGTGTGTTTTTTTGGCTTTGCATGAAGCTGCAACAAGAGTTTGCCTTTTCTTTTTAGTTGTATAAATTGCAGTTTTCAGCCTACATTATTGTAAATTTTCCCTTCATCCAGATAAGCTATCCAGCCACAAATCACATGTTAACAGCAGGTTATAAATGGGCCGTGAGAGATGGAAAAACCTGAGTCAATCTGCAGAAGAATCTTTTTAAAACACAAAAATGAATTTCATCATCTCACAGGAGGTATTTTTCTTTACTTTAACTGATCCAAATTCCTTGTCTTTGTTCCAGTCTTTGTTCATGGACAGAATGTGATTCAAAAAAAAGTCAAGGTGAAATAAAAAATAAGGCATCCTCTCCTGCTCCAGACTGTGTTATCTATTTTTTTTAACTGTTTAAAAAGTCTTTACTAACCTTGAATGTCCAGGCTGTACGGGTCTTTCACGTGAATGGCTGGATCCAAGACTTTATAAATGACCTTGAATACAGAAAAGAATTTTTCAGCAAGAGAAATTCAGACAGAAATCCAACTACTTCTTAAAAATACACAATTTTTTCACTTAAATAGGCATTGAGCAAGTTTTTTAGATACACTTCTGTTTGTGACAGCAGTAACCTCCTAAAATTGTTCTTTAATGTTTAACACTTCTGATTTTGATCAAATTAAACCTTACTTCTGCTAAAAGTTATCGAAGAAATTTGATCAGCAACAGCCCTTTTGAGTTTTCGTGTCAACAAAGAAAAGTTATGCTCATATTCAAGGTTCATTACCAAAACACACTCAAAAGATAAAATGAATAAAAACCACTCAATGAGAAAGTGTGTCCAGACTGAAGCACACCGCATTACAATGAACACCCAGATAATACTGATTCAGATCTGAGTAACACTTAACCGTACACTGCCTCCAGGTTCCAAGACGTACTGAAACCTTTTATAAAAGTGAAACTACAGCTGTGAACAAAAGCTTAAATACACTTATAAAGATTATGTACATCATGGCAGTCTTGAGTTTCAAATGTTTCTTATCACTCATTAAATCATTGAAACACATACATGTATGTAAACTTGTTCACAACTGTGTATGTCATTATAAACATCTTCATGAGAGTCACACTTTAAGTTGGGCTTCGTAGGTTTGGAGTAATGGTAAGCCCATTGAGCTTTATCCTTCAACATGCCTCTTCTATTACTGCTTGTGGTACTCTTTCAGCTTCTTACCTCTCCGTTAGTGGAGGGTTCGATGTCAGAGTAGCGTTCCTCGCAGATGACGTCGTTGATGTGCTGCAGGCCGTTGGCAGGTATGCCGGGGAAAGTCCTCGTACAGTTTGAGGCGAAGTAGCGATAGGGGCGCCACCTACGGCCGAAATCAGCCGAACGCTCGATGATCATGGCTGCAGGTCGGAAAGTCTGAAGAGGCAAAGAAAGGCGTCACATCAATCTATATCTTCGTCTGACTGACTTATCTAAAGCTTTAGTTTAAAGTTTGCTCAACCAACAGATAAGGGCCCGATGGAATGCAGCCACCAGATTTCTGAGTGTACATAACAAACACACACCTAGACAGGTATGTCCCCCCCGACATGTTGAAGCACATACAGCACTGTATTTCCACCACAGGTCTGCAAACACCATTGTGTGTCGTAGAAGACCTCTGTTATTCTTAAAACTACATACATACACACACACACAAAAAGTACACCTACCTTGAACTTCATGATGAGATGTGTGAAGTGGAATTCGGCCTCCAGGTTCAGTCGGATGCTGACGTCCTCCTGCCCTGTGGAGGAAGAAAAATGTAATTTAATGCCACAAAAGCACAAACTTGTGTCGTGTCAGTCTGCCTGAATGACTGTCAGAAGAATCTGTCTCTTTCTTTAGGAAATATCAAAGTCTGTCACTGTTCCTGCCTGGACAGATTCAACAAAATTCACTGCATTAATACATAAACTTCCTCTTTTATCATCTGGATGCAACCTTTAAACAACTAGGAGCAAACATGAATGTATGAAGACAGAGACAGTCTGCAAAACAACCACACTGATCATGTTCTTGTGTTCTGCTACACTGTCAATATACCCACCGTTGACGGACTGCCACCAGGTGTTGTCTCCGTTCCTGTCCGTGAGGTAGATCACGTTTTCGATGCGGTGGCTGTTTCGGTGGTTGTACGGGTGATAGGGATGCTGGGAGTTACATTTAAAACACTTATCTGCCTCCTGGTGAGGCAAAAAAAAGCTCGATTTAGGAAGTGACAACTGGAAAAACATGAGTTGCATTAAAGGAAATTGAAAGTTAGCAGGCAGGCTGGGTATTTTTAGTTTTTTCACCCAGCTGTGCAATAAGTCACTTTAGATGTTGCTCTGCATGTCTGTTGATCTGAACTAATGTGGCTCTAGGTGTCAGTGTCGCTGGAGCAAAACGCCACAGGGGACTGGATTTTGTCTCAACTGGATTAAAAGATTGAAAAGGAAGAACAGTCGGTGGGAGACCGAAGAAAGCAACAAGTAAAAGAGAAAGAAGAAGAAGAGAGAGGAAGAAAGACAGTAGGAGAGATGGGGGAACGAGGATAAGAATGAAAGGCAAAAGCGAGACTAAGCGGGCTTTATCTTGGTGAACAGCACAGATCACAGAGTGCATTTTTGGTATTTCATATGTACATAGACACAGTGAAGGTCGAAACAGAGAGAATAAATCTGCTCTACTGTGCTTGGGACAACTGTGGCAAATCACATTTTGAGAATCAGAAAGTTTTATTTTTTTCAGAGGAATTCCAATGTTGTCTGCAATGTGCACAGTTAAAAATATAGATACAGGAGCTCAAATATACCGTCATAAGTAGACGAGTCCATAATATGCACATATACAGAATACCTACAAGTGTGTAATGACCAATAAAGTAATAACGGCCAAAAACGAAATAATTTTGGCCATTTTAAATATAAATAAGCCAATAACTTTGCAATAATGTAATAAAGTTTTTGAGTCAATAACGTATTAAGTTCTTATGTTAGTGGCCTAGCATTAAAAAGTCCTTAGAAAATGTAATAACTGCTGCCAATATTGTAATAATACATAAACAGGACTGCATTTTCTTGCAAATATGTTATTACATTATTGGCTTTATTGCATTTACAGTGGCCAAAATCATTACGTTATTGGTTGCTACAAGGTGGAACATTTTGCCTGCAGCGTTCTGAGGATGTGTTGGGAATGTTGTTGAGGAACACGTTACAGAACCTTCTTCCATAAAACATTTCTACTCACGGCAGTCTTGAGTTTCCAACGGCTTCTATAACTGTGAATTGTCCACAATGGAATCTTTGAAACACATGACAATCATGATTTTTGGTTCTTTTACAGATTTATAATAGGTCTCCTAGAAAAATAACAAAATCTGCTGTCAAAAATACACAAACAGGAGTCATTGGAAACCCAAGACTGCCATGATATACACGGTTATTACAAGTGTATATAAACCGTTCTTTACAACTGTAGGTAACAGAACAAAAGTCTGGACTTAAAACGAAGTGTTTCTTGCAGGTCAGAGCAACTTTGCAAAAGTTTGCAGACTTTGTACATGATCAAAAAGCAGCTAGCATTCTAAAGGATGAATAAAAACCCAGAACATCCAATATATACTATTGTTCAAAAGTTTGGGGTCACTTAGAAGTGTCCTTATTTTTGAAAGAAAAGGTAGTGTATGCTGAGATATTTGATTGTGGACTAAAATGGTGATGATGACCTTCACAAACAATAATCTTACACATGACCTCAGGTGACTACTACAACTTGTAAAATAAACATGTGCTGAAGAAATTTACCCAAAGTAGTCATGCAAAGTTTGCTGTAGTGGGGTGTTTATTAGTACTCCAGTATACACTACCATTCAAAAGTTTGGGGTCACCCAGGCAAATTTCCTGTTTTCCATGAAAATTCACACTTTCATTCATGTTATACCATAAATGCACAAGGATTTTCTAATCATCATTTAGCCTTTCAACACCATTAGCTAACACAATGTAGCATTAGAACACAGGAGTGATGGTTGCTGGAAATGTTCCTCTGTACCCCTATGGAGATATTCCATTAAAAATCAGCTGTTTCCAGCTAGAATAGTCATTTACCACATTAACAATAACTAGACTGGAATTATCATTCATTTAATGTTATCTTCATTGGAAAAAAATGATTTTCTTTCAAAAATAAGGACATTTCCAAGTGACCCCAAACTTTTGAACAGTAGTGTATGGTAGGCTTAGCAACACAAATCTTGAGTCTGTAAAGGTAAGTCAACCAAGAATATGTACAGAGTAAAACCTTTTATAAAGTTGGTCAGACAGCTGGGAGTTGACAGTATGTAAATACAGAAAAGAAAAAGAATAGTGGTCAGTTTGCATATGGTTGCTAATCAATGACAACAGTGATGGAATCAAGAGGACTGGCAGACAACAAACAGCAAGGGAGTTATCAAGGACAAAGGTAATGGAATTAAGTGGGCACTAGGGGTAGAGGGTGTCTGTAGCAAAAGAATGTGCTTTTTTCTTCATCACATCCAACGATTTTGCAATACAACAAGAGTCAAACAACAGATATGCACAAATACAAAAAGCTCTTCATCCTACAGACTTTTGCATCAACAACAAAGATGGGGAAAAATCAAAAGATTGAAAAAGGTCACAGTGAGGCATTGACACGAATGGAAGGAGCAGGTGAAGGAGGAATGACAATAAAATGCACTTAAGTTGGTGAAAAAATGACACTGATGAGGCAGCAGAGAGCATGGGAATGATTAAAGAATGTGGGGACCAAGGTCAAGAGTATGAGCCTGAACGAAGGGGTGAGTTATTGAAAAAGTTGGAAAGGGTAGATTTGAAAAGGGAAAGATGTAGGTGAGAGCAGTGGAGAGGGGTTTCAAAGAGCATCGGAGCTGGAGGACAAAGGAGAAGGAGGCCTGAGATGGTGGGAGATGGTGAAGTGGGTGACTGGAGAGGAGGCCGTGAAGAGGGGAGCAGGTCAAGGGAACAAGGCTAAACTGAGAGTTGGCGTGGAGAAACTGTGGATTCCAGGGCAGCGTTTCTTAATTAGGTTGTTGTCAGGGGTGATTAAGCTGTGAACAACAACATGGCTGTTAAAGCAACTTGGCTGAGAGCTGAAAAGAAAGCGTGTGGATGTGCACGACCGCATGTGCACGTGTTTTTTACATGCATGCTTGCCTTCTTCACCTACAGTCGCTAATCCCAGCATTAATCGTCCCACGTCCTAATCTCGTCCATCCATCCTCAGGAGCCGTGTGATTGTTAGAGCCTGATTATTTGCTCAGATTAGCTTCCAAAAATCCAAGATTTCAGGTGTTTCTTTCTTCAGGAAAGTTCATAGTTCTGATGTCAAACGTAGAAACCGGCATTCTAAATCCTCTTTGTGCTACCTTTGAGGGGCACTGTAAAGCTGCTGGTGCTCGGTGTTAACTTGTGTGGCTTTAAGATCCTCCCTCCCTCTTCTGAGCTCTCATTTATCTCCCATTAGTCAAGCCTGGTCAGCTCAGCTACGAGGCTTTCTGCTCCAACAATACGCTGATTTAAGTCCAACGCAGATCTGAAAACGCTTCCTTGTCACACTACGACGGTGGCTTTACAAAAAAATGAAAAAGTGCGCCCCACCTCCCTCATTCTGCCTCTTTTCTACCTTAGCTCTGAAACTGACTGGTACCTCCTGTTCTTCCTGCCTTTTCTTTTCTTGTGCACTTCTTTGAATTTCTTTCAGTTGTCATCATTTGCTTTCACTTCTTTGTTCTGACTTTCTTTTTCTTTCTATGCTACCAGGTGAGTGCTAAGGGCCCCTATTGGTAAAATCTCTGCAATTTGATCTCACGAGCAACTAAAAACACCACCTTGGAGAGGCTACGTCAAACACAAATGATTGATGAAGTCTCTTAAAAGCTGAGAGACGAATGTTTCGCGAGGTATAGGTTGTCACCACGTCCTTCCCCTTTCTGCCGTAACAAGAGGGCCTCTCACCAATCAGAGAGTGTCAGTCATGTTCACCTGGAAGCTGTCAGAGGTGAATATTTCTGCCCCGAGGCGATGGAAGTGCAGGCACATACATGCATGGATGCAAACACGGTGGTGGACATGCAAGAAGTGGTGTCATGCAGGGACAGAAGGAAAAACAAGAGTTGCATGCTGCAGATGTAGACGTAGAAACTGTTTTCTGTTGTTTTTTATACCCATCATCACACAGAGAGCTGCAGGTGGCAGAAAGAAAGCGGAGAATAATTATTCGAATCTACCTTTTGACTGTTTTCCCTCCTCTTTTGATTGCCTTCATCAGTTTCACCCGTGTCTGGTCTAAATATAAATAGTCTTGTCTTTGCCAGTTCATCCCTTTTAGCCTCCAGTTTGTTTTCACTCTAACAACCTGCCTGGTTTTCTTCCTGTTCCTTATCAAAATTTGGTTTATGCACTTCGGGTTTTTTTATTTGTTTTTTAACGCTGATATTTTATTTATTTCTTCAGTGTGTGTTTTGTCTTTTGCATATTTTTGGTTTGTCAGCTTGATGTTTTTCAATTTATCTGGACTTGTTTTAATATTCAACTGGACTTAAGTTACCTTTTGCACCACTGTGTTGTTGGTTTCTAGCTGTTTTACTTCCTGCCTTTTGTACGTTTCCCTCCTCTTTTGATTGCCTTCATCGGTTTCACTTGTGTCTGGACTAAATATAAATAGTCTTGCATACTGCAGATGTAGACGTAGAAACTGTTTCCCTTTTATACCCATCATGCATTTATTCATTAGTTTATCTGCATAATATGAACAAAATAATTCTAATAATACATTAGAACATGCATATTTATCAAAAATAAAGTGTATTTTGACGTCATGAAGAGTGAACACAGAACAAAGGGACATTTTGCAGAATTTTTTATTAAAACTCAAAGGCCGTGTTTGTAATAGGATGCTCGGGAGAATGTAAAATGTTAAAGAAACAAAAATCTGACCAGCTCAGTTTCACATTGCATGTAAAAGCACTTGAACACTAGCCAGAAATATGATGTGTGTGGGTTTTTTTTTTGTTTTTGTTTTTTTAAAATATCGATATACAATTTGGAATCTGGTTGCTAGATGTTCCTGTTTGCAATTGTACAGACAAGAATAACCAGGATTATTTTTACCACTAAAGAAATCAGTAACTATGAGGTGCATATTTCATTTAGGTGACTTTAAAACCGATCTAAGGAGTTTCACCTCTATCAGTAAAGCAGATTTCAGACTAGCGTTTGAATAAAAAACAAAGTTGAGCTTGGAATACGACACTAACAGAGTTCAAGGCGTGATGTGACAAAGTAGCATGTCCTAATGGTATGCATACTGCAGGAAACGGTACAAACTTAAAGCAAAAACACAAATCATGTGATCTGAAACTGAAACCATGGCCTGTTTCTATAGCAGACCACTCTTTGATCGTTATTATTGTTGGGTCACAGCATCTTTGCTGGAGAACAAAAAATCTATTCTTATGATGATTCAGTGTGGGAGTACTGTGTGTTTTATACTTCTTCGGTTCAATGTGTGTCATATGTATTGTGTATGTGCATTTTTGTATGTATTTTTGTGTGAAATTATAAAGACCAGAGGAAGAATAGCTCCCAACTTGCAAAAGCTAAAGTGGATCTTACGGGGATGACATTTTAAACCGTAAATTATAGCAATAAATGAAAAGAAAGATGAGAAAAGGGGGATGACATGCTGCAAAAGGCCGTGGGCTGGAATCCAAACACGCTGTTGTGGTTCAGGACGGTGGTTTTGGTATCAGTGTGACCCTGGAGCTGGAATTTTTATGCTATTTTCTCGGTTATGATTCATCTACATTCCCTAATAATCCCCAAAATGAGCAGACAGATGTTTGCAAAAACCTGAAGTGCAAGGGAAGGAGTTCGAGTGAAGGCGTGGCCGACTCGCATGTCTACACCTGGTGGATGTGTAACGTTGGAGGGGCCTCGCTGATGGAAACCAGGCTACAAACAAGCGGGACAGACGAACAATTGAAGATGAAGTAGTGCTGAGTGAAGGATGGAGAACAAACAAACCATCCCGAATACACAAACCACACCTAGATAAACTGTCCTGGAAAATTTCAGCTTTTTAAAATAAGAAAGACGACAGTTGTAGTGTACTTTTTCTGCACTAAAGAATGTGAAGTCATACCCGCCTCAAGCCTACTGGATTGTTTTCAGCCAGACATGTCATTTTAAAAAAAGAAAATTCCTTTGTTGAAATTGATGTCTTGAAGGAGAATATTCTTATACATGTATCGCATTTTGACCTTTAGCCTGAATCAGTGTATGACTTTGGGTGACTGAATACGTCTGACTTGTTTAATAAATCATATTTATAAAAAAAGCATTGATTGTTTGCTTTTGACTGTTTTCCCTCCTCTTTTGATTGGCTTCACCACTTTCACCTGTGTCTGGTCTAAATATAAATAGTCTTATCTTTGCCATCTTATTCTTCATTTTAAGCCTCCAGTTTGTTTCCTTTGTATCGACCTGCCTAGTTTCCCTCCTGTTCCTTGTAAAGATTTGGTTTGTACATTTTTTTTGTTTGTTTGTTTTTTTTTAATCCTAATATGCTATTTTTTTCTTTCTTCAGTGTGTGCTTTTGTTGTCTTTTGGATATTTTTACTTTGCCAGCTCTAGGTTTCTACATTCATCTGGACTTAAGTTACCTTTGGCACCATTTTATTGTTGTTTTCTGGCTGTTTTACTTCCTGCCTTTTGACTGTTTCCCTCCTCTTTTGATTGCCTTCATCAGTTTCCCCCTTATCTGGTCTATATATAAATAGTCTTGTCGTTGCCACTTTGTCCCTTTTAGCCTCCAGTTTGCTTCTGTTGTATCGACCTGTCTAGTGTTCCACATCTTCTTTGTCAAGATTTGGTTTGTGCATTTTGGGTTTGTGGGATGTTTTCAAGTTCAAAAGTATGTTATGTTTAGACTTAGATGACTTTATTAATCCCCGGAGGTAAATTATGTTGCTACAGCAGCATGGATATTCAATAAAGGGGTAAACAATTAGATATATTTTAAAGTATGAAGTGAAGGTACAAGAAAATAAAATAAAATTTAAAAATAAAATAAAGTGGTATAAGATTAAAAAAAATGTAAAATATAATATAGAAAAAATCAAGAGACTGTACAAGAGTGATACAGAAATGTGCAAATGAGCAAAATGTGCAAATATATATATATATATAAAATGAATGACGTTTAGAATGTAAAGTGTACAGTATGTGAAGTGGTTTAATCAGCAAGCAAAACAAAAGATTTTTTGAAAAAGCATTTTGTATTAATCTCACAAGTCATGTAGTTTTAATCCCTCTAGGCCACTAAAATTTTAAAACTGTGGAGCAATTAATGTGAGTCATAGAGCATAATGAGCAGCAGAAAAATAATTAGCTTAATTAGCCTAATTAGTCTTTTCCTGGAAGGTGTGAATAGAGTCATCATCTTGCTGCCTTTACAAACTCCCAAAGTAAAAATGTGCTCTGACTAAGCGTTGGCGTGTTCTGACCTGCAGATGGCTGACGATGCAGTAGTCCTCTGGACCGTCTAGTCCGCAGGTGGAGGTGGCGGTGAGGTTGACGGCCCGTCCAATCAGAAGGTTTCCCGTTGCTGGGTAACAGCTTCCTTCGGTGCAGCCGTGAGGGCTAGATGGGAGCTCCTGTCCAATCACGCCGAGAGCTGCAGGTGGCAGAAACAAAGGGAAGAATAATTATTTGAATTAGTCGTTGTTCTGTTTCCTGTTTTATTTTGAAAAAAGTCCCGTCCTTGTGTGTCTCCAGCTGTTCTGTTTCCTGCCTTTCGACTGTTGCCCCTTTCTTCTGATTGCCTTCATCAGTTTCACTTGTGTCTGGTCTAAATATAAATAGTCTTATCTTTGCCAGTTTGGGGGTTATTTGTTTTTTTTTAACCCTGATATGTTATTTCATTTCTTTCTTCAGTGTGTGCTTCAACTGTCGTTTGGATATCTTTGGTTTGCCAGTTCTAGGTTTTTTGATTCATCTGGACTTAAGTTACCTTTTGCACCATTTTGTTGTTGATCTCTAGCTGCTGTACTTCCTGCCTTTTGACTGTTTTCCCTCCTCTTTTGATTTCTTTCATCAGTTTTATCTGTGTCTGGTCTCTTCAGTCAGTTCTGAGTGTATAAATAGTCCTATCTTTGCCAATTTGTCCCTTATAGCCTGTGGTTTGTTTCCTTTGTATTAGTCTCCCTGGTTTTCTTCATGTTCCTCGTAAAAATTTGGTTTGTGCATTTCAGTTTTTTTTGTTTGTTAAACCTGATGTTATTTTTTTTCTTTCTTCAGTGTGTGCTTTAGTTGTCTTTTGTATACTTTTGGTTTGCCAGTTCTATGTTTTTAGATTTACCTGGACTTAAGTTACCTTATGCACCATTTTATTGCTGTTTTTTTTTTTTTTTTTTTAAATTAAAACTCGTCTTTTGATTTCCTTCTAGTGTCTGCATTTGGATCTTCTTCTAACACCCACCTTGACAAAATCATGTTTTCCACTTTAAAAGTTGTTAATTTCTTAGTGGATGTCCTGGTCACAAGTCTTTCATATTTTGAAGGTAATAAAAAACATTTCAAGTAATCCCTCTCCAATCAGTTTACGTTTTAAACACTATCTGACTGACACTTGATGTTAGCATTTAGCATTAGTGTTTCTCACGGATCCCTTCTATCAAGCCCTAGTTTTCATGACCCAGTATTATAAGAATGATAATCACAAATCATGACTTCCGTGCCTGCCAGAAATAAGTCTTGGAGGTCTAGTGATAGGGGAAGGGAGATGTGGAGAGAGATAAATGAAAGTCTTTCATCCTGTTGACAACAGGAGAAGCTGCATGTTGAGGCTTGGTGGGAAAGACGAGGATGGTCTGAGATGGAATCAAAAGCATCCTTTGTAATGTGATAAAAAAATTGTGCTGCTGCGCATCCAGTGAGCACTTTATGAGGAACACCTGTCTACCTGCTTCATGAGTGCAATTATCCAACTAGCCAATCAGGTGGCAGCAGTATCTGAGATTAGGGCAAGTTTCCTGTTGTGTTTGCATCAAATGATGGCGGCGCTGCGAGAAACATTCCATCAGAGCAAATTTTCAGACCTCAAATTGTTAATTGCAGCACTTCAGTATGATTGCATGACCTCAAATTGTTAGAAATAAAGGGAATTGCTGTTGTGTTTATAATTCAAATACATATATAAAGACTTGTTCACCCGTAAAGTGGTCAGACAGATTGAAATGAGTCCATAAAAGCTGCCAGTGATGATGTTTTTAAAGAAATGGACGTGTGGAGTGCAGATGAATATCTACTTGGTCAGATTCCTCATTACAAAAGCAGCATATTTTCCATCTTCCTTGTTTTGTTTATGAGAGCCTAAGTGTCATGCAAATAGTAGTGATTCCCAGTCAAATTATCCGTTCGACCAGAAGAAATGAATTTCAATCAGTTTTTCTCAGTCACGGTGAGGCACATAAAGTGGTCTCAATTTGTTTGAAAATGGCTGCTTTTAAACCGTTGCAGATCAAGATTTATAATGTTTAGTGACACAATACCCTTAAGATACTCTCTTGAACCAGATGAGAAAACATCACGCCACTATCTGTACAATTTCCAAGATTTTGTAATGAAAAAGATCCAAGATTATACACAAAAAAGCCATCAAAAATCCAAAACTGAAAACGTACATATAGACTGCAAACTCTAGCAAACCAGAGGCACACAATAAATGCCATGCCCTGAGTTCGAGTCAAAGATTTAACTGAATTCCTGTGAAACATTAACATTAACATTAACCGCCTGCCCGGCATTGCTGCCAGTTCTAAATAAACCGGACAGGAAACACAGAAAATACCAACAAAAATCAGCCTGCGATGTGATTCCACAGCATGTACAGCAAATGTAAACAGATGTAATATGAAATGAGACAACATTTATGGTGTGTGCATTCAGGATTGCATGTCAGTGTGTTCGAGGGCAAAGTTGTGGACTGCAGATAAAGATCTAACACACCCTGGTCAAACATAAAACACGAGGCGATGCAGCGCTGAAACTCAAGCATGTAACGTGCAGATACAAGAAAGCAGAATATTTGACTTTGCAGTTCCCTGGACAGTGAGTTTTAAGAGATGCAGAAAAACTTTAAAACCCCTCATGTGTCCGTGTTAAAGCTGAATATATGGTTTGACTGTCCTGTTCAAACAGAAACTGATTCAGAACTGTAACTGGGTTTCAGCTGACTTCACTCTGCAGGTATGACTTCACTGAACAGGTTCATTCACTGGTCAAATAACCTGAACCAGGTGAGGCATCATAAAACACTGAACACACAAACCATCCTTCCATGAACAAAAAAAAGCAAGTGTTTGACTGTAGGTCACTCCGTCTAGAATCTCACATTTTTAGAACAATTTCTGTTCCACCATCCCTGATTGGCCTGAGCTTTTTATAGCATAAACCCCATAAACTGTAGATAACTATGAAGATATCTGTGATATTTTAGCTTAATATGTCAAACACCTTGTAAGACTTTGAGATTTTAAAAAAGCCTTTCAACCCACTTCCAGCAGGCTTTTTTCTGACATTGAAACTTGAGGCTGTTTCAATTACAATATCTCAGGAATTATTAAGAGTAATGTTATTTCTCATCATGTCATTGATTCAGTGTCTCCCGCCTACAAAGTGGAGTAGGAAAATGAAAAATATGCCCATATTAAACCATTTTTAACACTACAATACTGTCTTCCTTGGATTATATCAGCATTTTTGTGTTTTTGTGGTGTCAAACTTGCTCAATAAGTTATCAAAGTTCATCAAAACCTTACTTTTCATTTCTGTGATCAAGTATTTCATAGTATTCTGTATGTCTAGTTTTGTATTATTGTGACATGCAGCTACATGTGGTTCAGAAAATATCACTAGTTGATTTCTGCATTACTAATTATGTGTTATTATGATCTCAAAGGTAGAACATTTCATGACGGCTTCTTTTGTTAAAATACATATATTTCAACTCGTACATATTCCCAAATTATTCCAATTCCTATTATTTTTTTAAAAACTGCTCGACAGGCAGTTTTTAAAAAAGATTTATCTCACAAACTATTTAATATATCAAGCTAAAATTTCGCAAATACTATTCTAAATATCTGTACTTTATGATAAAATAATTTCAAACAAATCAGAGCAGAAGGAAACAGATGATGCAGCGAGGAACTAAATCAAACTCATTTGAGTCTCTCCGGTCTTTGTATAGAGTAGCTCTAAAATCTGGACACAAAGGCAAAGGTGGTTTAAAAATTTCAAGAAACTGGCAGTGTCATGGACAAACCTTGTTCTGGACGACCAAATGTATCAGCCGAAACTAAAGAAGTGGTCGTGGCTAGAATTTATGTGAGGCCCTTAAAAATCACTTCCATAACTCTAACCCTATGTCCATCTTCATGTCCACTGAGAAGTACCAGTTAAACTCTTCCTTCTTTCCACAAAGCCACATTTAATCTGTGGAGGCAAAAAAATTATAGTTAATGAGATTTCCTATGTGTCCACACTTTAGAGACACCCTGTTGTGCAGAAAGACTCACTACAAAGACTGAAGAAATACTGCTAAATTGATTTATATACCCTGATAATGAGTAGAACCAATTCACGTCTGTCAAAAATATGACTTTCTTAAGGAAGGAAGGCATCTAAGTGATAAAACCCTACAGAATGTAATCAATTTACCAAAGATGTCACCAAAGTAAAAGAAACAAATGCTTTTTATTTGCTCTTTTCCTTTGTTTTCCATCGCCCAGCTGTCATATCATCACTACTTATCATATTGGTATGTAGTATGAGTGCATATTTCAGACTGATGAAGTGATGAAAGCGACACTGGGATGTGTTACGAGGTCTTCTGTCTCAGCACACAGCCTTCGGTGCTCGTAATTCAGCCTCAGTTTTTAATTAACCACTGCATTTTGAACTAGACCACACGTGCGAGGAAAGTCGTTAAACCTGGGTCATTCTGCCTCTAATGGCTTTCTCCAATCTGTCAGGCCACGTTGAGACAGATAAAGAACGGGCATTTGTGTTGGTAATTACAAAGCGAAGCCGTCGTCTAAGCTCACCTGTAAAACAGCCTCTGATGATTCTGTCTGCATCTGACAGCGGCGCTCATCCCCCTCTCTGTGTGGGCCGAAGCAAACATCTCCCCTTGGTTTTCACCTGCCCCAACTAGCATGAAGAACGCCAGCATTGAATTCCTCCTGTGGTGCATAGCGCTAACTATACCGGCATCTTCACTCTCAGGATTTTACTGTATATGCACTTGTAAATGCATTCGCTATCAGAGTGTGTGGATGAGCTGTTACTGCATAAATGACACTAAAAAACCATCAACACCCTATGTAGATGAGCGCAATAGTACACAAGTTTTACTTTGTAGTTGTACTGCATTTTATAAGGTTCATTGTCTCCACGTTTGTGCACATCGGTCTGCTATGTACACTACCATTCAAAAGTTTAGAGTCACTTAGAAATGTCCTTATCTTTGAAAGAAAAGCAGTTTTTTTCAATGAAGATAACATTAAACGAATGATAAATACAGTCTAGACATTGTTAATGTGGTAAATGACTATTGTAGCTGGAAACAGCTGATTTTTAATGGAATATCTCCATAGAGGTACAGAGGAACATTTCCAGCAACCATCACTCCTGTGTTCTAATGCTACATTGTGTTAGCTAATGGTGTTGAAAGGCTCATTGATGATTAGAAAACCCTTGTGCAGTTATGTTAGCACATGGATAAAAGTGTGAGTTTTCATGGAAAACATCAAAGTGTCTGGGGGACTCCAAACATTTGAACAGCAGTGTGGGTACACTGCATTATCTGGAATTGAGATTTTGCATTTCGATGCAAAGTACAGCAGCTAGTTGCACATTTCACTGTGACAGTGTGCCGATTTCCTTCAATTCAAAGCATTTTTATGGACGTAGCACAAGATATTTGGAGAATTTAGTACTGTTGATGGAAAGCAGGTCCAAATCAAAGCATCTCCAAAGTCCAGCATCAATTATTTTAATATGAGCTCTTTTACCATTGAAGTAGCCACAAAACAATCATTTGTGCTGTTTTCCTGGCACATGTGTACCCTTGCGGACTAGAGAAGATGACAAACTAACTTCAGCATAGATCACTGTGGACACTGAATCCATCTACTGTCTGAGAATTTATGATAATTCACTGAAAATATAGATGTACAGTTGTTTTTACCTCTGGAATATAAGCATATAGTTGGTTTATTTACACTGTTTTTACTGGTTATTGATAATATATTGTTGTATGATTGTATAGCATCCTGACACCCTGAATTTCTAACTTTTTAAACAATTTATTGGACCAGATTTCAAAAAATAGGTAGACTTTGACATTCAAGAACTCTTTCAGGGTATTATGCACAGAAGTTAGATTTGGTAACACTTAATGAAGTTAAAGAATTTAAAGAAAATAATCCTCCTTGTTTTGTGACCGAAAAGCAAAGAAACTGAAGCCGTTTGTACAGATTTTGACTGTGGGACACCAGCTGGATTGTCGGAGGGTGATTACAGCAGGCAGGAAGAGTCGCAGGTAAACAGGGCCTGAGGCATCTTATATACTGAGTTACGGCAGGAATGCAGCGACGGAGGGGAAAATGTTATTCATTAGAGGAAACGTTCCAGGTGTCGGAGCGGTGGATGAAAGAGATGCAAACACGTTCTCTAGTTCTGCACATAAAGAATAGATGGTACAAGACATGACCACAAGCAAGAATTTGACATTACAGCAGCTTCATCCACATGAAGCGTCGTAAGAAATAAGAAAAGAAATACAAGATATCATAAAGTTTGTGTACATCTTTTACATGTACAGATTTGGCATGACAGATGTACAAAAGCAACTCCATAATGCTTCATCTTCTTCATCTACACCAGGCTTGGCCAACCTCCAGCTTGCGAGCCATATGTGGCTCTTTGCCTGGTTTCATATGGCTCTTGCGTTTATGTCAAATTTTGTGCGCCATTTCAGCTCACTCTATGCTATCATCGACCAGGAATTTCCAAAGGGGACTGAACTTCAAAAGCACAAGTTGGTCACTTTGAAAAGTCAGGCAGAAAAGCAGACACAGTTGTTCCAAAAATGTACAAAGCACTCAAAGACCGTAACGCTTGCATCAAATCAACTGACTTGGAACAATGCACTAGGGCTGGTCCGAATAGCAATTTCTGGGCTCCGGATATTCGGGCCCAATTAATGATGAATATTCGGCTCGTCTCGAACGATCGATCTTTGTGAGGAGGACTAACTGAAACCTGCTATAAGGGAACGGACCACTGAGTTCTGTGTACCAATGGAAAAATACCCCAATGTCAAACGGGCTGCACTTAAGATACTGTCAATGTTTGGGTCAACATACATCTGCGAGTCTGTATTTTCTACCCTGAAACACGTGAAACCAAAGCATCGATCAGTTCTGAAAGACACACGTGTGAAAGAATTGCTTCGAGTGGCAACTATAAGGTAAGGAATGCCAGAAGTCCCACTAAGCAACATGCATGGTAAGAGAAAAACGCTATTGTAAATTATATTTTTGTTTGTAGACTTGGTTGAACTGAGAGCTTGTGTGTGTGAGACAGTGGGGATGGGATGGTACATTTAAACTCTACTCCACCACCACATAGAGTAGAGGTATTCGTAGGTTATCAAAGTGTACTTAAAAATAAAGCACTCAAAGTTGAAAATAGAAGTCCGTATTTACTCCACAACTTAAAAATAAGTCCTTAGAGAAATCTGATAACACTAAAATCTACATAAATGAAAATAAAGGTACCATTTTTATTGAAAAATTCACATTTCTGGGATGGAATTACATGTAGCTTGTATATTGGAATTGATTCCAGTTGTTTTTTATTTGCTCTACACCGAAGTAATGTTGAATTATCAATAAAACCAACCAATAAGCAGAGAACTACAAGACTCTGGAGGAAATGCTGAGTGTCATTTATGGTCTTTGGGTGAAAAACACAAAGTGAAAACACTCACATGACTCTATTATTGTACTGATGCTGTGAACAGGTGACAGAGGAGGAAGAGTTGCGTTTGTATTAATTAAACAACGGGCACAAATAGAAATAAAGGTCTGTTTTTGATTAGTTGATCTCAGAAAAAGACCTGATTCTCTCTAAAAATTAGGCAAATAATGGCTACTGTCTGAAAACATATAATTCATTGAAAAAAATAGATGTACAGGTGTTTTTCCCTATAAAATATAACCATAAATAAGGTTTATTTACATTATTTTTACTGTTTATTGATTATAATAGTTAGCCTGTATGGCATCCTGACACATTGAACTTTTACCTTCATTTTATTGGAGCAGATTTCAAGAAGAGGCCAGACTTTGACACTTAACAACTTTTACAGAGTCGTCATATGTATTTACATTTATACTTTAAATTTAAATAATAATCCAGCCAAGGTAACCTCCATATTCATTCATTCTTTCATCCATTCACTAATACTGCAGGACTAAAGCCAACTACAGCTCACTGCAACTGGATCTGACAGTGTCTGGCTCCAATAATGCAGCATAGTCTAGTTAATAATCGACTGACCCAGATACCTGCATGTGGGAGGAGGTAGGAAGGGCAACTGTAATAGGTGTAGGCTTCGTTTTAAAAATAGGAATTTCAGTTTAACTTTGATCAAATGCGGTGACAAATGCTGGCGGTGAAACAAAGCTAATTTAACTTTAGCTCGATGTGTGTGTGGCCTCTTCACCGAGCCTTTAAACCTTCCATTTCTGCCTCAGATCTGCTGTCAGTGGCCCTGTAATTTACTACACAGTCCACAAATACCCCAGATTCTCCCAGTTCAGAGTCCGGTCCAGATCCTGCAGGCTGACCCGATAAACCCGAGCTCGAATTATCACAAGATGTTTAACGTCATGGAAGCTGTTCTGCAGGTAGAAACTGAAATATGGTCCAGCTGGGACCAGAGCATCTACTAAAGGTGACTGCAGTTCAGAAAAAAACTTTTGGTCAATCAAGAAAAACTGCAAAAGTGGAATTCCATCCCCACAAACTTTACAGACTCAGGAAGCTTTGCAGTGTTTGATTAAAGTTAGCACAAAACTGTCACCTTTTATTTCCTGTTTTTATGAAATTTCATTTATTATCTCACACTGATGGACTTTTAAGTGTTCTCCTGTTTTATGGACAGGATTTATTCAGGATCGACTGATATGGGTCTTCCAGGGCCACTACGGATCCGATTATTGTTGAATCAAGAAAGGCCGTTAACCAATATACAGTAAATATAATGTTTTAACAGCATGTGATATCAGAGAACCTGTCATTCATAGCAAAGCTTCTTCATTAAAAACTGAAGATGTAAAATAGAAACAGGAGTGGTTAAATTATCTCCTCTGTCTATGTGACTGAGATTTATCAGTCTAATGCTGTTCTTCTCTATTGTCTCCTTTCTGATTAAAGATTAATCTATTTGGCCTTTAAAAATGGGTAACATACGTAGATATTTTATTTCTAAATAATTAAAATATTCAGTATGAACTAGGGTTATTTCTTCAGTTGGTTGCTGAAGAAAAAACTCCACAAAAGGTTTTTCTTAACGGTGTAGGGTCCTCCAGTTTCTAAGATAACTTACTGAAATGGAGGCGCCCGTTGGCTACATTTTGTCTCTACATGGCCACTATACGATGAAGATTATTAGCAAATTGATCAATTTACTCGCTGGTTTTTCAACATACATGAGGTATGAGGTGTGCAGGAGGCCGAAGCAGACAGGAGTGAGTCTGCAGGAAAATATGTAAATTGGAGTTGTTGGTTTTAAAGCGAGTCTGTCAGACAGACGCTGAGGTCTTAATGATGTCAGACTCATTTATTGGCTGGTTGAGGCCAAACTTCAAAGCCACTGCAGGAGTGGAATCCAGGTGAAAACTGTCTTCACTTGTACTTGGAAGCCAGACAGTTCTCGATTAGCTACCCTTTAGTGTTCCACGTTGCTGAAATATCGCTCAATGAGTAATGCCTTTTTAGTCCTCTCGGTATAAAAGTACAACATAATTATTAGTATTATTATCATTTAGGGTCCTGCAAACTGAAACATCAACTCATCAAAGAAGATTTAAATCCTTATTTAATTCCTGAAGCTGGTGAGTAAGATCAGTGAGTAGACCTAATGACGATGTAAAGGGAGAACACAAGCCAAAGGAGAGGACAAGATGTACGTTCAGCAGCAACTACCACATTTTACCTGCTCACACTAGTACAAAAGAATCTGATGTTATTATTTTTCACACTCATCTACCACGGTTACTGAAGTTAGAAATGACTTTAAAAATGTCACAGTTGATGGAAATGAGAGGGAAAAGGTGAGACACTGGTTTCTGTTTTAATGATGTTGACATGCTGAGCAGGAGTTCAAGTTCCACACCTGAGTGATTCCATCTCAGTCAAGTCTGATTTACTTAAATGTATTTTTATTTTAACACAAACAATGCATTGTTTCAATCAGTCTTAGCTTGATAGATCAAATATGTTCAGAAATATCTGTTTTGTTTATTAATTGCTCATTAACCAGCTTTCTGCACATTTTTTTGCACATTTAAATTTGAGGCTGTTTGAACAACAATATCTCAGGAACGATTTAAGATAAAAGTCAGAAATTTTCCTGCTATATAAAAAGAACCGGCGCGATCTCGCTTTTTTAAATGCACTGTTGGGGAAAGAAGAAGAAGAATGAAAGTTTCCACGAGGACAGAAGTTCCCTTCTTGGTAGAGCTGTGTAGACTGAATTATTACATTATTATCGTCATCACTACCGTTTTTTCTTTTGACACAGGCTGGTCAGTGAGATTTTAAAGCCTAAACTTTGAGGTTTTACAATCATCCATTTAACAGTATGTTATCAAAACCGTATACAGTAAATAGTACTTTATTAACATCATCACCCGTATGTCATTTCTAGCATTAATGTAATGAATCATCGGTGTACAAACAGAAAAGATCTGTTTTCTCAACCAAAATCACGTATTGAAAACATGTCGCTGTATTTGGAACAGACTTTTCAAGTTTATTATCAATCAGTAGTTCTTGTCAAAACTTCCAAAATCTCTACACGATGTTTCTGTCAACCTTAATTATGAGGTGATGTTACTATTTTTTTATGTCTTAATTTGCTCATCATGTCGCTGATTCAGAACCTGCAATACTGGACAAGTAGTTCAAATATTCTCTGATTACCAGTGAGTCAAAATATGAAAAAAATCTACAAACTATACGATGAGTCTCCTCCATACCAAGCCCTACAGCAATGAAAAATATGTCCACATATAAATGTTTTCTTAGTTATGTTTGGGGAACCATTTTTAAACTCGAGGACCCTGTTTTTGTCTTAATTATTCTATCTACCAGTATTTTTTAATTATTTATATTTTCTGCTCAGTCAGTCATGAAAGGAAACAAACTTTCTTTCCATTTTTGTGGTGAAGTAGAATCAAAACACTTTGCTGATTCAGAATAAATGATATTATGAAAAATGACAGAGAAAATTGCAGGTTTTTATCTATAATACTTTAAATATTAAGAAAATCAGTGATTGATGAGCAGAAACTGTCAGGATTTGAGGTTGAATGATGCACCTCAAAACACAAATTAATAAAGAATTATGGAAAACTAATAACAAAAAATTATTAAAAGACAACACATCTGTAAAATACTTCTGGTTTTTTAGCTGATATAAATACAGCAAAATCATGTTTATTTCTTTTAAATATTTTTTTAATGATTTTAATAGATGCTATCTTTAACAAGACCTAGAAAATGTGTAAAATAGCAGCTAATCTTAATAAGATTATCCATCATTTTCTCAACCTTCATATGTAGAACCTTTCCTTCAAATAAAAGCAAAAATCTGCAAAAATAATTATGTTTTTGCTGATTCAAACACACTAGAAATTCTGTAATGTTATGGTCACACATATAAAACAAAGTTTATTATCGTGTGTACATTTTTTTTTACAGTTTTAGCCTTTATTTCATTTTAATATATATTATCTGTAATTTAACAAAACAGGAAAAATGTGTGAAATAAATAAATAAATAAATAAATAAATAAATAAAAATCATTTACCAATATTTTATTCAACAGCAAATATCGATAAAATAATGATATTTTACTGACTTTAAAACAATAGAAATGGTGCAATTTTATGGTCAAACATTAATTACAGATTTATTTATTTTATTTGCATTATTATTAGCTTTTTTTTTTTTTTTTTTTTTTAAACAGCTTTAGCCAATCTGTCAGGAAAATATCTGTAAAATAACAGTATTTTATTCACCATTTTCCGGTCCTTAAAATTATGGATTATTTTTGTCCTTGAAGCAAAACTTTAACGGCAAAATGTAGAATCACTGTCAAGTCTGGTTAAACTGAAACTTCTTGAATAGAAAAAAGAAAATTTATGAATGTTTGACAGTTTCACTTAAATGCGTTAAAAAGACATGAAAGCGAGGAACTAAAATGCAAAGTTCTGTTGTTGTACATTTACTGAGTACCAACAATAAATCAGTCTTCAATTCTTATTTATTTATATTCATGGATGTGAATTCATTTATTTCTGCATGGATTGTATTGCCATGTTACCATCAAAATTACTTGAGATAAATTGGGTAAGGTGCTGAATTTTTTTTTTTTTTTTTTTTTTTTTTTATCATTTTTTTCTGGCCTTTATCAAAAATACCTTATTGGAAAATTAAAATAATTACTGATACTGACTGAGATAAAACATTGTATGGTGATAAAGTTTCAGTTCCATTACATTACAAAGCCCAACTTACACTCACTGCTGTCGTATAAAATACATATTACTGTGTAGTTTTACTGAGGCCACACCTGTGGTTTATATAGCCTGGGCCAAGAAAACACAGATACAGGCTACTGCTGGCATTTACAGACTGTGCAAGTAGCTCACTGTTGGATAGAATAGAATAGAATAGAATAGAATAGAATAGAATAGAATAGAATAGAATAGAATAGAATAGAATAGAATAGAATAGAATAGAATAGAATAGAATAGAATAGAATAGAATAGAATAGAATAGAATAGAATAGAATAGAATAGAATAACTTTATTAATCCCCGAGGGGAAATTTGGTTGTTAAGCTAGAAAGAGTAGAGTTCCAACCACCATAAATACAGATAAATAAGCAAAAATGTGTAGTAAATAAAAATATACAATAAGAAATATGCATTTTAAAAATTCATCCTGTAATCAGTGCACTTTCTGGACACTTGTGAGAAGAAAAATTCTAAAAAGCCGGTTCAATCGAGCAAAGATCTGTGACTCATGACTTCATGCCCATTTGTGTAACCGGGGTGACTAAATGATCTTGTTTTATTATATAAATTGCTTCTTTACACAATTCAAAAATAATTCAGTATCACGCCACATTAAAATCACAAAGACTGCAGTCCAGTTGAATCCGAATCAAAACCTCTTTTTCACATCGTCTCAGTCTAAATGAGATTTAAAAGCATCCTGAACAGAAACAGATACAGCAGATAATCTACGACTTCCACTCACCCAGAATGAGGAGGCCCAGATGTGTAGTCATGATGGACGTCAGGCCGTCGGTCTGGCTGTAACAAACACAAATAACATCATTGTTTCAAGAGACGTCACTGTAGACAACATCTCAATACAGCTGCCAGAAGAAAAAAAGAGACCAGGTTTGCTTGTCAACACTGACTGCAAAATGACCACAAACTTGAAGTGTTTCTGTCCAATAAGAAATGCAGTTTACACTCTACACCGATCAGCCACAACATTACGACCACTGACAGGTGAAGTGAACGACATTGATCATGATGGTTCTATCTGGTGTTCTGCTGGAAAACCTTGGATTTTGGCATCCATGTTGATGAGACTTAGAAACCCAAATAAACGTTGTCCCAGAACAAGCATACTACTTCATGCAAATGGAAATCCCAAATGCCACTGGCCTACCCCTGCAGGAAAACACACCCATCAAACATCAAACAATCAAGATCATCTTGAGGAACAATCGTCCAAGATGTTGATTTGACCTCACGGCACAACCCAGAGTATCCAAAGAATCCACTGACAACATCCTGGTCCAGACCCCACTGGACACCCTGAGAGGTCCTCTGGTCCAGGCCCAATGGTTCAGAGCATTTTGGACCACATAAGGAGGACCTACGCAGTATTAGGCAGGTGGTCATAATACTATGCCTGATCGGTGTAGGTCTTTGTCAGATAGTCAAGGCGGATGGTAACGAGGGATAGATTGATTATCTATCAATATTTGGTATTTTTCCAATTATCTGTTATTTTTATTAGCCGATGATGGATAGTAATGTCCCACCTACAGACCTGATTGGTTACAGGGCTCCAAACTGCAATCAAAATAATGTTTCTGTCCAATAACCAATGAATTTTACCTACACTACTGTTCAAAAGTTTGAAGTCACCCAGACAATTCCATGTTTTCCACGAAAACTCTTTTATTCATGTGCTAACATAACTGTACAAGTGTTTTCTAATCATCAATGAGCCTTTCAACACCATTAGCTAACACAATGTAGCATTAGAACACAGGAGTGATGGTTGCTGGAAATGTTCCTCTGTACCCCTATGGAGATATTCCATTAAAAATCAGCTGTTTCCAGCTAGAATAGTCATTTACCACATTAACTATGTCTAGGCTGGATTTATCATTCATTTAATGTTATCTTCATTGAAAAAAAAGATTTTCTTTCAAAAAAATAAGGACAATTCTAAGTAAACCCAAACTTTTGAATGGTAGTGTACAATCAGCACTGTCTCTGAAAAAACCCCATCAGTCAATCCGTAGTCTTAACTATGGTCTTCTTTATTGCAGTAAATATTATTCATATCGTTTTTTCTTCTGTGTCCTGCTGTGTAGCACTTCAAGGGTTTTCTCAGAGGGTCTTGATTGTGATGTGACACCGACGACAGAAAAAGACCTCTTGTGTATTCAGGCTCTACAAACACCAGGATCCGCTCACTGAAAAGGAGTGTATATCCAGCTGTTTGTTTTTGTGTAGACACACACCGACAGATGTGAACAAACATTGTTCGTGTCGCACAATGACCCAATGTGACCTCTCAGACAAATAAAGGTGTTTACAGGAAGGAAAGAGAACCGGAGTGCATAAAAAGACGGACTCCTTTAAGCGATTGTGTCGCGGCCTGGATGGCTTTCTCAGCCTAAACAAACCACTTAAGTCAGAGGGACGACTGCTTTGTTGCTCTACAAATCAAAGGTCTTCTATTTTAAAGAATTTCTCAAAACGGCTTAACCTTACGCACTAATCCAGGTCTGCATTTTTCACACTCAGCTTAGCAATAAGAGATCCATGTTGACCTGAATTCACATTTTCAAAGCACCGAAGGAGACCCGACATCATCTCAACGCCCCGTCCAGCAGATTTACACATGTATTAGGATTGTTACTGCATCAATAAGATGCTTGTTTCAATGGCTTTGTGTCAGGACATCTGCAGGGAATTACTCTAAAAAACACAAAATAGACACTAAAGGATCCAAAAATGACATGAAAAGATGCAAAAAATTACACAAAAAGGTGCAAAAATGACCCCAAAAGATCCAAAAACAACACTCACAATATAGAAAGCCTCACAATATTAAAACCACCTTCCTGTGTTGTGTCTCAATTTGGCACAAACATACTCTTGGACTTGATGATGAACCGACTGGTCAAAAGTCAAAAAGTTTACAGTGGATATAACTACACTTTTTTTTTCATAACTCAAGAATTCATGAGCAAATTACAATGAAATTTAACACAAATGTCTAATAGGATGACATGACTACATTCTAAATCAAAATGGTCTAAGATCAGCTTCTGTTGTTCTGCAAACACACATTTCTGACCATTATCTAACTCCATAACTCAGGAAAAGAAGGACTATATTTCACATTTGATCAGATCCTAAACTGATGACACTTCAGACGTTTTAGTATCTATGTTTAAACTGAGGTCACTGTATGGATCTTGCATGTATCTCGGACAAGGAATTTGACTGTTTTTTGTGTCTCTCAATGAACTTAAGCACCTCAAAGTCTTTATTACATGCATGATTTTGGATAAAAATGGATGTAAAATGCATCTTGACTGGTTCAGCGGATACACAGCAGCAAGGCGGTAAATCTAGTTTTCTACTGTGGAATTTTTGAATGCACATTGATGCTTCAAGTTAGTTTGAATGTAAAATCCACTGCTTGTGTAACGACAAATCATCATAAGTGATGCTTTAATTAACACTATATGAAAGAGTGTTTCTGTTTTCTCGACACAAATAAGGGAAAATGTAAAAACGAAAATTAGAGAATTATGGAAAAATAAAAGCACTGATTTAAAGAGATACAGAAATGTACATTTTAAAGAAAGCAACAGCAAAATAAGAGAGAATAGAACTGCTGTTTTTTCAGCTATAACTTGAAAAAAAGTGTCCAAAAGAAGGCTTGGGGAGTTAGTAACTTCTTTTACATCACTTCTGAAAACCCACTTTTATGTGAAGTTTACTGTTTAGCTTTATTAGTTTTAGTTTTCTATTCTGTATTATTGTTTATTTTCTATGCTCTCTTGGTTGATTTCAATTTTAGCTGCCTTATTCTTTGGTGTGATGTCGTCTTTACTTCTTTAATTCTCTCTATTTTGGATCTTAATTTCTAACTTTTAACCTTCAATCTTATTCGATACTACACTAAAAGACAAAAATGACACTAAAAGATGCAAAACTGCCTAAAAAATGCAAAAATGACATTAAGAGATCCAAAAATGAGACTAAGACACGCAAAAAAATGCAGTAAAAGATGCAAAAACTACACTGAATATCTAAAAATTTACAAAAATGGCACTAAAACACAAAAATGACACAAAAAGATGCAAAAATGACACTACAAGATGTAAAAATGACCCCAAAAGATTCCAAAACAACACTAAAAGATGCAAAAATGGTACTAATAGACAAAAATTACACTAAAAGATGCAAAAATGACCCCAAAAGATGAAAAAATGACACCGAAAGATGCATGAATGACATTACAAGATGCAAAATTTACACTAAAAGAACCAAATATGAGATTAACAGATGCAAAAAATGCACTGAAAGATGCATAAATTACACTGAGATCCAAAAACGTCACTAAAAGCCCAAAATGACCCTAAAAGATGCAAAAATTAGACTACAAAATGCAAAAGTGACATGAATGCAAAAATGACACTAAAAGACACAAAAAAATTACACAAAAAGATCCAAAAATAGTACTAAAAGACAAAAATGACACAAGATGCAAAAATGACCGCAAAACACTAAATGATGCAAAAATGGCACTAAAAGACAAAAATAACACTACAAGATGCAAAATTGACACTACAAGATGCAAAACTGACATAGAAGATGCAAAACATGACACAAAAAGATGAAAAAAACAACACCAAAAGACAAAAGTCCTGAAACCTACTATAACTTAGAAAGCCTCACACTATTATAACCACCTTCCTGTGTTAAATCTACATGTTTTTAATGAATTGTGTGTCACTACAGGCCACCTGCTGAAGGAAGTGCACTGTTAAACTTTAACAGCTACACAGTTAAAGGAGATTACAGTTTAGCCACAATCAACCTACAGGGGCGGCGACGGCACAAGGTCACATTTACTGCTAAAACGCCACGGAAACCACGGAGAACCAGCGTCAGGATCAGCGGCACCGACAGAGCCGGCCTGGTACTCACGCAGCCCCGGGTGGCCTCGCTCTCCTCCTGGTCACTCTGCGTCCCCGTAGGCCGGCTTCAGCTCCACAGGTTGCTGTATTCTCGCTACACGTGTTCCAGACCCCACAGTGTGTACATTTACGCGTGCATGCACATGTGCGGCGTGTATGTGCGCCAGAATGCGTAAAACAAACTGGAAAGCGCAACTGACGGCAGCGATGTAAAAACAGAGGGAACGCCGCCGGCCAATGGGAGCTGAGGGGAGAGAGTGTGGGACCCCCTTCATTCCTGTCCTCCCTCTCACTGGGGCACCGGGGTGAATGGGCAGCTATTCTTATTCTAATTCCTCTGTCACTCCGCGGGCCACTGGCTGAAAGAGGGGAATGGTCTCCAGGCCTTTGGAATGCACCACCCCTTTCTTCTGGACACCGAGGGAGAGCCAGAGAGGCTGACGAGGCCGGAGGAAGAGGGAGAGAGAGGGAAACTTAAATGAAGAAGGAGGAGAAGAAAAGGAATGAGTTAAAAAAAGACAGAAGAGTGACACTGACAGTGACAGAGAGACATTTGGGGGTAAACTAAGCCACAAACTGAACAACATCACAATAATGAAAGTTTGCAAGAAGAGCAGTAAAAGTTCACAATAACTTTGCAATAGCGAGTCAGATTTGAGTTTTTCTTTACACAAACTGCTACAGAAATGAGAGATATGGGTCTTCCAAGGCCGATACCGACTATTGGTGATGCTCATGAAAGGCAGATGACTGATATTTGGGGTAAATATACACTACTGTTCAAAAGTCTGGGGTCACTTAGAAATGTCCTTATTTTTGAAAGAAAAGCATTTTTTTTCCAATGAAGATAACATTAAATTCATCAGAAATACAGTCTACATCAGGGGTGTCAAACTCATTCTACATTCAGCCCAGTTTGATCTCAAGTGACTAATAAAATCACAGCATAATAACCAATAAATAACCACAACTCCAAATGTTTCCTTTGTTTTAGTGCAAAAAAGTACATTCTGAAAATGCTCACATTTAAGGAATCTTTTTACAAAACTTTATGAACAAACCTGAATTTTCTGAAGAAAAATTAATTTATTAATTAATTTCAATAACATTATGTCTCCGTTTTTCATTTACACATTACTACTTACAAAATATTACAAAAAAGAGACACAAAATGACAAAAAAACAACAAAAACAAGACAAAAAAGAAAAACGACAAAATATCACAAAAACAAGACACTAAATGACAAAAAACAGACAAACGACACAAACAAGACCAAAAACAACAAATAAAGCAAAACACAAAAGTATAAAAATAAGACAGAAAACGAAATCCAGACAAAAAGGAAACACAAAACAAAAACGAGAAAAAAATAAAAACACGAGACAAATGACAAGTCAGACAAAGAAAAAACAAAAACAAGATGAAATATTACAAAAATGAGACAATGACAAAAGAACAATGAACAATATAGCATTTTACTTTATGATCAAAACAACCTGTCAAGGTCGAGAAATTATTTGAAATTTATAGTTTTACAAATTTACAATTTGCAGTTCATGATACAGAAATCTTTAACAAATCCGTGGATCCAGACTATAAGCTGCATCACTGCTAAAATCTAATCACTTGGTCCTTGTGTCATTTCTGACCTTCCCTGGAAATATCATTCAAATCTGTTAGTCTGTTCTTGAGTAATGTTGCTAACAGACAGACAGACAAACCAACGCCAATCGTCATGTAACTCCACCGTGTTCCTTGGCGGAGTAAAACTATCAGTCGATATCTGTCTGAATTACACAGATTTCTCAACAGTAGTGCTGACAGGCTAATGGTGTTACCACTGGACAGAGGAGGCTAGCTGATTCCCCTTGTTTTCAGTCCTTGTGCTAAGCTAACTAGCTGCTAGCTTCATGTAAATGAAATAGTGTATTTCCAAACTGTGAAACCTCAGTGCAGTCTGATGTGGGCTGAAACTGGATGGAATTTCACCATTTCAAAAGTCTGATTCAAGCTAAGAATGTGGATTTCATGTTAAGTTTTCTCTTTTTATCTCTAAAAAAAGAAAGGAGGCGATATTCCACTTGAAACATCAAACAGAGCCAACATCAATTAATTCCACTCGAGTCACTGAAGTAACTCTGGTGCAATGAATCGATTAGAAAGGAAAGGAAGAGTGTCTGTGTGGGTCGTGTGCATGCATGTGTGTGAATGACACGACTAAATAACTGCTGCAGAAAACAAAGCGGCGTTCCCATTCACAGTGACCTCTGACCTCCGCTAAAGAGAGAGACGGAGGTGCTGAAACTGTCAGACGGAAAGCACAGACGAGGAAAGTTTAATGACTGGTGGAAGTTCTGGGTCAGATGGCTTCATTCGCTGGAGGGTAACTGGAGAATTTTTGCACTTTGCACATTGTCTGCAGCTCTGTTTGCGTATAGTAATCCTCTCATCTACTACACAAGCATGCAGGTGTCCATGTGTTTAGTGAAAACTGCTGAATTATTTGTTTAATTTGGATTTTGGGCACTGATTATTACGTGCAATCTATCGGTGGATGATGCTTTTTGGATGCACATTTCTGGACATTTGCAGACTTTTACTCTATTTAATTGTGATTTAGGATTAACGTGTGACTGAGGAAGTTTTGCTCATTTTTTTGAACATCACAGTTTTAGCAGCATAGATGTTTTTTGATTTATTATAAGTTTAAGTATTTAAATATTAAACAAAAGTTGACCAGACAACCAACTAAGAAAGGTGAAGCATGGATGGACATTTGCAGACTTTTATTCTATTGGATTGTTTTTAAAGATGAAAATGTGACAAAGAGTTTTGCACGATTTTAGGTTACAAGCAACCTAGTTGATGTAATGTATGTTTCTGCATATATATAAAGATGAACTTAAACATATAACAGAAGGTGAACAGGCAACCAACCCAGAGAAAGTTGAAGCATGTACAGACATTTGCAAACTTTCATTCTGTTGGATTGTTGTTAAAGATTAAAATGCAACCAAGCAAGGTTTGCAATTTTTGATAATTACACTTTTAGGAACTGCATGTGTTTAGATTTATTAACTGTGCCGGCGTGTATAAAGTGATGTGTTTAAATGTATTAAATATGTAACAGAAGCAAAAAAATGTTTTTAAAAAAAAAAAAGTGACACTAAAAGATCCAAAAATGAGAAGAAAAGTTGCAAAAATGACACTAAAAGATGCAAAAGTGACCCCAAAAGATCCAAAAATAACACTAAAAAATTAGGGAAAAATGACACAAAATAGCAAAAATGACACTAAAAGATGCAAAAACGGCACTAAAAGACAAAAACAGCACTAAAAGATGCAAAAATTACTCTAAAAAAATGCAAAAAAGACACCAAAGATGCAAAAAAATTGCACAAAAAGATGCAAAAATGACCCTCAAAAGATCCAAAAACAAGATTAAAAGAAGCAACAAACGGCAATAAGGGACACAAATTACACTAAAAGATGCAAAAATTACTTTAAAAAATGCAAAAATGACACCGAAGATGCAAAAATGACACTGAAAGATGCAATAGTGGTACTACAAGATGCAAAAATGATGCAAAAATGCAAAATTGACACTGTAACATGCAAAAATTACCCCAAAAGATCCAAAAACAACATGAAAAGATGCAACAAACGGCACTAAAGGACATAAATTGCACTACAAGATGCAAAAATGAGACTAAAGGATCTAAAAATGAGACTGAAGATGCCAAAATTGACACAAAAAGATTAAAAAACGACACTAAAGATCCAAAAATGGCAGTAAAAGAGAGAAATGGTACTAAAAGATGCAAAAATTACTCTATAAATTAAAATGATGTTTTGGTTTTTTTTTTTGCTCTATATTAGTTAAAGTTGCTCCATATTAGTTAAGGTTGCTCTAAATGAGTTAAAGTTGCTCCATATTGGTGAAAGTTGCTCTAAATGAGTTAAAGTTGCTCCATATTTGTTGAAGTGGCTCTAAATGAGTTAATAAGGACATTTCTAAGTAGTTTAAGTGCCTGCTTCTACAAATGGATGTATTTTAATACACAACAGAAGCTGAACACAGCTGGAGAAAGGTGAAAGAGGGTGTTAAGCTTTCTTGCAGCCAGTCAAAGACCTTGAGCAAAGACTTTGGCCTAAACCCACACACATAATCTCTGCAATAAGATAAGAGAAAGCGGGTAGAAAGTTCAGTGCCGCCGCTATAACTCCTGCACAGTGGTCAGACAAAGCCAAGAAATCTCAAGTCCAAACACAGCCAGGTTCCCATATCCTTTAGCAGCACAACATGATAAGCCGACTGTGGGTTTGTGTACACTTCAAATGAACACGCTGCTGCAGCCTCAGACACCGTTAACTCATTATAAAACATGACCAGGCTGGAAACTGGATCAGATCATTCAGATGAGATCATGGAGGAAGTTTGCTTTTCCTTTTACAGGCAGGTGATTCAATATTTATGCTGCTGCTACGTGCACTGAAATCTCAGCCAAGTGGTTCCCAACCTATATTTATGTATCAACGAACTAAAATGCTTCCATCACATTCCAGATGGGCTGATTACAACAGATGTGGACAGTACTTCATGCTATTTACATTATCAGTCAGAAGTTTTAGAACACCCCAATTTTTCCAGCTTTTAATTTTAAATTTTGCATGTTAATGTCTCATTGTATTTTGAAATGAAAACATAGAACAAATGAAGTTTTAAAAAAAATCAAGTCAGAAACCAAAATGTTTCTAAATTTTTGACTCGTCAAAGTACCACCTTTGGCAGATATAACAGCTGAACACACTCAAGGCATTCTTTCAGAAAGTTCTTCCCATCTCTGTAGCAGAAATTCCCATAAATGTGTGGTTCTTGTAGGTTGCTTTGCCTTCACTCTTCTGTCCAGTTCATCCAAACCAGCTCCATGGGGTTTAAGTCTGGAGACTGTTTTCAAGCTCACCATCTGGTTCTTTTTTCCTAAGACAGTTCTAGCATAGCTTGGACTGATGTTCTGGGTCATTTTCTTGCAGCAGGATGAATCCCTGACCAGCTAGGAACATACCAGAGGGTTCTGCATGGTGCTGCAGAATGCTGTGGTAGTGGTTTAGGTTCAGGGTTCCTCTCACTCTGTACAAGTCACTGATCCTGGATCCAGCAGAACAGTTCCAGATCGTCACGCTTCCTCCTCCATGTTGTACAGTTGATGTTCCACACTGAGGAACCATCCTTTCTCCTACTGGACAACGTACAAAAATCCTGCATGATGAACCAAAGATTTCAAATTTTGATTCATCAGTCCATAATACCTTCTTCCAGTCTTCAGTAGTCCATTGGTGGTGTTTCGTGGCCCAGGCAAACCTCTTTTTCTTATTCTCACATCTTAGCAACAGCTTTCTTGCTGCAACTCCACCTGTCAAACCTGCAACTCGAAGTCTTCTCCTCACAGTTGAAACTGAGACTTCTTACTACGACCACTATTAAGCTGTGCTTGAAGCTGTTGACTCTCAGAAACTTGTCTTCTGATTCTGTTGTGGCTTTGGGTCTTCCAGATCTCTTCCTGTCAGAGTTTCCTCCAGTTTCTGAGTGTCTTATGATGGTGAAGAAAACTGTCACTGACACCTTGACTTTCTTTGCTATTTCTCTGAAAGAAAGACCTACATGTTTAAGTGTTATGATGGTCTGTCTCTATTCTATTGTTAATTGCCTTTTCTTCTCCATTTTTATGGCAACACACTACTTTCTGCAGTACAGTACTGTTCAAATAATGCTCTGGAGGGTTTGGTGCTATGGTGTGTTCCACCACTGCTTTATGCAGACAGAGGGGGTTGTAAGTAATCAAGAAAAGTTGGGACACCTGTAGGATTTAGTAGCACCAACTTTCTAGGCTTGATCAGCCTGCATTGCTGCAGAACAGCTTTCAGTTGTTCACCCATTCCTTGTTCCCTGAAAAAGGACTGTTTGTGTAATTCTGAAATGTACATCATTTTTTAGTTATGGGTAACCTTACCGTTCGTACAGCTTTTCCACACAATATTTAACTGACATCACGGAAGATGCCAGGAGAGGAGTCGAGGATGTGGAATTAATGAAGTGAGATAAAGGGGAGGAAACCGATACAGAGTATCCTCGACTTACATTGGAGTTTCATTCCTACAGATCGACGTCAGAACTCTGGCAAAAACATAAACAAAGCAGTTAGGTGCATCACGATATCGATCAGTTCTTTGGAAAAGTCATGAATACCACGACCTGTATTCAACACCAGCCCAAACACGAATCGCTCTCATCAGTGATCGCTTGTCATTGGATACCCAGTACTTTATCAACACATCACGGTAGACTTTACCATGTTAGTAGTGTCGGCTGCACATGCTACTAAACCTTAATGCCACATTGGGAAAATGTTCAGACAGAACGTTACCGTTCTATCCCCCATCCCTACTATCACCCCAATAAGCCGAGGCTGACATCCGCCTTCCCTGAGCCTGGTTCTGTTGGAGGTTTGTTGTTTTCCTCCCCATTATAGGAGGGGGTTCTTTTGGTTCCTTGTTGAGTTCTCCGTTCTTTGTTGAAGGTCTGTACCTTACTATGAAGTGTGATGAGACGACATATGCTGTGAATTGGTGCTAAACTGAACTGAAATTGATGGTTATTTGTAAGATGTGCCAGTATTGTAATATTTTAACAAAAGTGGAACGTTCCGTAAAGTTCCGAGGGGATGTCGTTGACATTATAGAACCTACATGATGTTCCCACACTGTTACATGACAACAAAGACGGAACATTCTCAGAGCAACACTGTTTTGGGAACTAAACTGACACGACCAACACCATCGTCAAACACCTTCAGAACATCTTTATTCTAACATTCTGGCAACTAAAAGAAAACTTCCCACCGTAAATATCAGTAGAACTTTGCTGAACTTGCTCAGAACATCTTTGGAACAAAAAAAAAAAGAATTCTAGCAGGGCAACAGCCTGGAACAAACATATTTGTTTTTCAAACACTTATGATTTATTTGACCCAACACGAAGCGTTGAAGCTGTACACAATAAATTGTTGTTATGTTTTTCCCACTTGGTAATTAAAATATTTACATTGAAGCCCTTTAAATACGCTATTACTTGACATTAAATTCATGAAAAGGTGGGTGTTGCATCCCCATCAGCTACCATCACAAACACAATCTAATTGTTTTGTAAGTGCTAGGTTGTAAATTACTGCAACACACCTTGAAGCCACAGTGACTGAGGCTCGCCAGATTAAATTAAGTGGAAATTCCAGGATGGTTTTGATACTATGTCGAGCAAAACATTTTCTGGGCAAAACATGAAAATACAGTGCTGGTACAAAAACAACAGCAGCATTGACTTTGTAATTGGGGTCTTTGGCATGGAATTGTATCTTTGAAACCCTGAGGAAATAATTATTAACTAAAATACACAACGACGAACACCATAAGACTTAATCAAACTAACAGACACACTGATACAACCAGTGCTGGACTGTCTAACCAGATTGAAAGACATCAGTCACTTTTTTTCAATCAACAAATGGCTAAAGGTGATTCCACTTTCATAGAGAGGTGAATGTACCAGATTATGATCCACACTTATCCACAGATGTGGTAAATAAGTAAGTAAAGGCTATTTATTTATATAGCACCTTTTACTAGCATATAGTCGCAAGGAAAAACAGCATAAGACCATGAAAACAACAAAACAAAGCAACAGCAGAGCCAATGATGAATTAAGAAAGAGTCATATTACAAGTAAGAATATACAGATTGCAAACCTAAAACAGGTGAAACAAAAGTATAGAGCTTAAATAAATAAATCTTGAGTTGTTTTTTAAGGCATCAACTGAGACTGTAAGAAATGGAAATAAACTCTTGGTATTTTTAATTCTGCAATTTTTTGCATTTATTTTTTGTATTTTTTATTTCAAAAATGTATTAATTTTATTATTTAATAATTATATAGGTTTATCATTATTTAGAATATTTATGATATATAATTTTAAGATTATTATATTTTTATTTTATATTTTGTATTCATTTTTTATGTTTTATTTTATAAATGTACTACATTTATTATTTAATGTTTACATATGGTTATTATTTCAAACATTTATTAAATCTTTTTTTTAATTTTTAGACTAAATTTATTACATTTACATATTTATCATTTTTAATTATTACATTTTTAGTTTATTTTTGTCATTAATTTTTGTATTTTCCATCCATCCATCCATCCATCCATCCATCCATCCATCCATCCATCCATCCAAATATGATACATTTTATAAATGTATTATATTTTATTACTTAATATCTATATAGATTTACGACATTTATTCTATTAAATAAAATACTAAATTTACATATTTATCATATTTTTTACTTATGATATTTTTTACATTTGTCATATTTATTTTTTGTATTTTTTATTTTATAAATGCAGCATATTTTATTACTTAATATCTATATAGATTTATCATATTTATTAGATTAAAATGCATTAAATTTACATATATTTTTTGAAATTATTATATTTGTATTTTAAAATTTTTCATATTTATTTTTTGTATTTTATAAATCCAGTATATTTTATTACTCAATATCTATATAGATTTATCATATTTATTATATTTATTAGATCAAAATGTATTAAAATTACATATTTATCATTTTTTAAACTTATTATATTTGTATTTTATATTTTTCATATTTATTTTTCTTTCTCCTTTTTAACTTTGAACTGATTTTACAGAATTGTTTCCAAAAACTCCATCACCACTCAAACCAGACCATAGATCTCTTTACAGACTTTGGGAGCTATCTTTGCACTGTGGAAAAGAAGCCTTTTACACTCTCCATCTAGAGGACAACAAAGGAGAAAAAACAGTGCATAAAATCAGGGTTGTTATTCAGGCAATAATGCAGAAATTTCCAATGTCTGCTGATTTCATTCAGTCTCTTCTGTTTCTGTCAAAATTTAACTTCTTAGAAAAAAAAGCTATTTGAACATCTGCTCGATTTGATAGGAGCCGACCACCCAAACAAAACATCTTCAAATAAAAGGATTGGGTTTAACAATGATGCCCAACAAGGAGTGGACTTTTCTTCAAAGGGCTTCCTAATCCACTACATACAATATCAGATCAACGACTCCGGGGCTGAAGGAAATCTCATAATACTGTCTGAACGCTTGCATTACATGTGCTGGCATCTTACACTGAAAGACAGTTCATCATCAGAGATAATTTTCCATTTGGGATTTAAGAGATAGAGTTAAGTCTCCCAGTGTGGGATGCGCTGCAGATTTTCACCACTATTGACCCAGAAATCAAATAAAGAACACCTGAGACCAGCAGGGCTTATTTATCCTTTGTTCCACACCACCTATGTACACACACAGTGGAAAGTCTGAACACACAATCGCCTTCATGCTCAACTAGTGCAGCTTTTTTTTTGCAGCTCTACCCTCAAATTAGCTGTGTTGTTTAGGGTCTTAAGTGATTAATCACAAAATTAAGCTAAACTCAAAGGGACACACCCACTGTGTGGCTGACGAAGACTCATGCAAGGACATGAACCGACTGTAGCCAGCGAGGAGACTTTGAGATGATTCAGTTCAACACACCAGACCGACACAATCACCGACGTTCGTGTTTGGACTGGAAATCAGAAGGCAAGAAGGTTGGAGGTGCACTGAGAAGCTCTGAGGAGGTTCCACTTCAGCAGTAAGTCAAATGGAGCAGGTCAGGAAAGCACAAAGTGAGGTCACGGTTCAGGGAAATCAATTCAGAAAATGAAACGGCTTTTTCAGCATTTATGGAACAAATGGCAACCAGGAAAATTACTGCTCAGTCATAAATCCGTACGTAAAAATTTCACATCATATGTTTGTCTGTCAGCTCTGGCTAGCTAAGTTGAATTTCAGTGACAATTAGCAGTTAGAAGGAAACTGTACCTACAGGTTCTAATAATGTTTGACAGAAAACATTTGAATCTGATGTTCAAGAAATGCTTTAAAGATATTTATCATTGCTAACAATGTTCCTGTGAGGTTAAAAGTGAACTAAGACGGAACGTTAACATTCAGAGGATGTTTGGAGAATGTTGTCAGATTATGTTCCATGATAACGAAAGAACCCTCTGAAACAAACATTCTGAAAATGTTCTCCTGATGTTATCGAGGCCTAAGAAGACAGAATGTTTTTTATAAAACGTTCCTTTAATTTAAATTATTAACAAAGGTGGAACATTTTACCTGCAATGTTCTGAGGATGTTCTGGGGATGTTGCTGTTGAGAACGTTCTTCTACAAAACGTTCCCACAATGTTACATGACAACAAAGGAAGGATGTTCTCGATGTAACATTTGAAGAATGTTTAAGGACATTTTTAGAGTGTTTTGTAGAGAACTTTATCTGCCTTTAAGAAGAACATTCAGGGAACTAACAGAAAACTTTCCACTGAAAACATTTGTAGAACTTTGCAGAATTTTCTCAGAATATTTTTTCTGCTGGATATGTTCTGTGTAACACAGGAGAAACGTTCTAAAACAAACATTCAAAAAATGTTTTCAACATGTTATCAAGACCATAGATGATTTTTTTCTTTTACTAAAATGTTCTTGTCATATGATATATAAACAAAAGTAAAACATTTTTCCTGCAATATTCTGTGGATGTTTTGGGGATGTTGCTGTTGAGAACGTTCTTCTATAAAACATTCCCTCAGTGTTACATGACTACAAAGGAAGAACGTTCTTAATGCAACATTTGGAAAATGTTTTCAGGACATCTTTAGAGCATCTTTCTCCTGCCTTTAAGAAGAAAATTCTGGGAACTAAAGAAAACTTCCTGCTGAAAACATGAATAGAACTTTCTCTGAATGTCTTTAGAACAAAAATATTCTAGCTGGGTGACTGCAAAAAAAGGTGAAAATGAGTGTCTTTAAAGTAGATTAAACCCCCGTTAGGTTGCACCAATTAGGAGCACAGAAGCTGGTTTAATGTAGATATTGGCAACGTTAGCTTGCATGAAGTCACTGCGTTTAAGTTTAGTTTAAGGTATTCTGTTGAAGCTCAGAAGTAAGTAAAGTCATCAAGCTGCACGCTGAAACTTTAAACACAAATCAAACTGATGAGCAAATCATTGATCATGAAGCTGTGTAAGAACGTGTTTTTTCCTGATTCCTTCCTGTCTGTTATTAATCAGACAATCTGTGATGCCATTCATGTTATCGGTGATTTCCGGAGTTAATTTCCCCTCAGTGTTTGTGTGTTTTACTGGGTTTGTGTGTGCAGCAGAGAAAGATAGACTGACCATTAAAAAGGCTGAAGTCTGTGTCACATCCTGGGAGGTAATTGGCAAAGATTGTAGCTCATCAGAAAAAACAAAACCACTACTTTCTTCATCTGAAGTGCTCAACTTTACTTTGGTTTACAGCCATTTATCGACACAAAACAATAGATTTTAATGTCAGGGTCACAGATGTAGAGAGGAAAAGACAAACAATTCGGGATTCAGCGCAAATAATGACGGACATCATGACGCATTGTGCTTTTTAGAATCCTATTTGAGAACATTATCTCAAAGACGCGAACAGAAAGGTCAAGATTTCATTTTATCGGAGCATTTCTGCAGCACTCCAGAGGTGATTTATGAGTGTTGGTGTGCACAACGTGAGAACCAGCCGATCCAAACACCGCTAACAACCTGCCTGCTGTTTTAAAAAGATTCATTTCACCTTCCTCAGTCAAACTCCAGGCCATCAGCTTCACAGTTACACTTCTTGTTTGTTCTTCTGGCTCTGTGCTTTCAGTTGGAAACCTCGGTTTGAATCTGAACGACCTTAGATCAACCAAGAAACAAACTTTATGTCAGATAAAGCTCTTCTAATGCATTGTGTCTGAAGTTTCACCCAAACTGACGCACAAATTTAAGTTTTCTAGACACATTTGGACTTCTTTTGGAATTTTTAAGCCTATTTTGAACAATTTTACGGAAAATTTTTAAATAGTTTTGGAGAGATTTTGAGTAATACTGGATATATTTGGAGTTATTTTTGAAAAAAAGTGTATAAATTCCCTAAATTTCATCCATTTTTTATCTTGTTTTGGACAAATGTCGAGTAATTTCATACAAACACACCGAGACACAAACTGACAAACAAATTTAAGTTTTCTAAACAAAATTTGACTACTTTTGGAATTTCAAATTAATTTTAAATAATTTTTTTAATAGTTTTCAACAGATTTTGAGTCATGTTACATATATTTGGAGTTATTTTGGGGGAAAATGTGTATAAATTCATTAAAATTTATCAATTGTTTATTTTGTTTTAGACACAAACTGCCACACAAATTTAAGTTTTCTGGACTAATTTTGAGTTATTTTTGAATTTTTAAATAAAATTTGAACAATTTTACACCTTTTTTTGAACTATTTAATATCTGAACAGATTTTGAGTAATGTTGGAAATATTAAGAGATTTTTTTTTGGGGGGGGGGGGTGTATAAATTCTATCAATTTTATCCAAATTTTATCTTATTTTGGAAAAATTGTGAGTCATTTCACACAACCTGATGCACAAATTTAAGCTTTCTAGACAAAATTTAAGTTATTCTGGAATTCTTAAATTAATCTTAAACAATTTTTTAAATAGTTTTGGACAGATTTTGAGTCTTGTTAGTAATATTTTGAGTTATTTTGGGGAAAGAAATGTATAAATTCTATACATTTAATACATTTTTTTATCTTGTTTTGGACAAATTTTGAGTAATTTCACTTCAAAAGTTACTGAACAACAAAAGATTACATCTAGCAAAAGCATCCAACTTAGAATTTTCTGCAATTCTACTTTTCTCTCTGTCGAAGCGATTTAAAGGAAAATCAGGCAGCCTTTTCTTGTCAGGTTCTAAAACCGAGGGGTCCTGATGGCAAAAGCCTTTAGATTTAGACCTCATACAGTCAGAAGAACCCATCTGAGGATCTAACACCACAAACGGGCTCGAATGAGATCAACATTTCTGATATAGAACTTGAAAACAGACCCTAATGAGCTTAAAAAGTCATCAGTACAATCTTAAAATGAGTTCTAAAATGGTGAAGTTATGTTAAACCCAGTGAGAAGCCAAGTTACTGGATCAAAACCAGTGTTTGACAGGCAGGTAAAGCAGCCATTAACCAGTGTTCCTCCCTCCCACATGACCAGTTTGACCAGTTGGGGTCTGCTGGACTCGTGGATCCTCTTAACCTCCAGGTTAGAGCTGATATCAGCAGCAGGGTGAGAGGTCCTCAAGCTGATTACAGCTGCAGTAAGCCTACTGGGCCATGGGAACCTCCACACACTCCGAACATCAGGACAAGCAGGAAATGTTCGATTCCCAGCAAAAAAGAAGAAGAATATTAAAGCAGAGGTAGACAATCTTTTTTTGGCATCTTTGGGCAAAAGTTCCACAAAAATCCTCTGGATTCCTGCACTCCCTCTCATCTCCATTTTTAACAATTAGAAAATCCAGTCTGTAACTGAGGGTTTCAGCCAATCACAGGGGCTTTTATTACAAAAAGCAGGTAACCAAGCTAGAAGTTTTTGTCCTAAATACGTTCTGAGAAAGTTCTGCAAAGTTCTAGTAATGTTTTCAGCAGGAAATGTTCTTTTAGTTCCCGGAATGTTCCTCTTGAGGACTTAATGAAGGCATGATAAAGTTCTCTAAAGATGTTCTTAAAGCATTTTATTGAGAATGTCCTTCCTTTGTTATCATGTAACATTGTGGGAGTGTTTTATAGAAGAACGTTCTCAACAGCAACATCCTCAGAACATTAAAATAACAAAACCATATAAGGCCTTGATACATTTTTGGAACATTGGTTTGAGAATGTTCCTCCTGTGTTACAAAAAAGTTCTCTAAAGATGCTCTAAAAGCGTTATTAAAGCGTCTTCCAAATGTTGCAAATGTTTAAAAGGGAACCTCTAAAACTTAGTTTATTAAATCAAATACTTCCTGAGATAAACATTTTTGAAACCAGGTTTCCCATAGTTGAAAGATTTAAAAAGGTTAGGTGAGATTCAAATCCCAGATAAAGCAAGAATTGATTTGCAACTTTAAGCTTGATTACTGTTGTACATTTAAAGCAAGTGTTCAACTGGTGAAACTTCTGGTACTTTTTTTCTTATTATTGTGTAGCACCAGTTAGAAGAAAATGCTTTCTAATGGTACAGTGACCTTAAGAAACCAGCTGTTCAGGTAAAAACAGTTTGGTCTTCAGCTGGAGCAAACACTTGACCATCATTTCTACCGTTTTAGATGCTGAGTCTGAACTCTGCTCTCCGTTAATCTGAACTTCTGGCTAATCTGGTAGGAATGTGAGCAGAAAGCTGCTGCTGGCGCTAGAAAAAGAACAGTTCCACACACAGAGTCGTATGTTCATCACTTCAAAGGATACTACATCCACTTACCTTTGGTTCTAACCAGTACTTCAACTGACTTTAACCCAAACCCAAAGTTTTCAACCTAAACTTTAACAATCTCTGTCCAGAAAGGAAGTCCATGTCCTCACACTGTGACTGTGTAAACACATGTATAAAACCCACAACACCATTGACGCAAATACACAAACACACAAACATCCATCAAATAGTCAGCCTCGGAAAGCTTCCAGTTTGTAGGTTTCTAGTTTCTTCCTTCATTTTCTTTCCATTCTGAGGCAGTTTTCTGACAATTGTCTCGATTTGGTTGAAACATTTCAGATGGAGCCCCAGACACATTGTAAGACACAAAAATTCTAATTATTTCCCCACAAAAATGTTCTTAGAAATACTTTGTAAATGAAAAATCCAATATCGGTGAGTACATTCTGTCAAAAGAACGTTTGAAATTTTATCTACTCAGTCATTCATTGAAAAAAAATTCCTTCTCAGCATCCCACTGTGCACTTTGGCTCTTCAGTGGACATTTTGAACTCAGATTGAACAGATGCAAAGAGAAACTTTGCTCGTTCAGCGGATGATGTGTAGTATCGCTTTAATTTTGATTGTTATTAATATTTAGGTAAGTAGAAGTTTCTGCTTTTCAAAAAATTAAAAATCTATTTAATGAAATAGAATATTTCATTTATATTTATTCAATACCAAACATAGTTATATTTAATTCATATTATAGCTTGCAACCTGTCACCTTAATTGTATGGACATCTTACCAGCAAGTAGGGAACGTTCCCACAACACTCGCTAACATTATCTACAAGTTCTAATAATGATTGAAAGAAAACTTTTTAAAGAAAGAACGTTTTAAGGAAATTTATCATTTCTAATAATGTTCCTGTGAGGTTAAAAGTGAACTAAGACAGAACGTTTTAACATTCAGAGGATGTTTGGAGGATGTTGTCAGATTATGTTCCATGATAACAAAATAAGAACGTTCTGTTGCGGAAAATATTTTATAGAGGAACGTTCTCAACAGCAACATTCCCAAAACATTCTGAGAATATTGCAGGCAAAATGTTCCACCTTTCTTAATACATCACATTACAGGAACATTATATTTATTTATTTATTATCATCTAAGGTCTAGATAACATCTGGAGAACATTGTTTGAATGTTGGATTGAGAACATTCTTCTTTAGTTATCATGGAACATAATCTGACAACATCCTCCAAACATCTTCTGAATGTTAAAACGTTCTGTCTTAGTTCACTTTTAACCTCACAGGAACATTACTAGAAATGATAAATATCCTGAAAACGTTCTTTGAACATCAGATTAAAATGTTTTCTTTATAACATTAGTAGAACTTGTAGATAATACTGAGGAACTGTTCTAAACTCTGGTAAAATGTTCCCTGTTTGCTGGTAAACATGACAGAAAGCTAACAGCTAAGGTTACAAAGATGAATTAGCCTAGCATAAAACTAGCATAAAGTGCGCTAAAGTTCTTTAAAAGTCACATTTAGCAGCACTATGATCACTGTCAGATTCATGAGGACTGAGAGAACACAACAGCAGAACCTCACTGCCCCTGTAGGAACATCAGGGGAACGAACCCGCTGCTTACTCCCGGTTGTTCTGCGGAGAGTTAGCTTAAATCCGACCCGGTCAGCTCACCTGCTCCGGAGCTTCCTGAGGCCGTTTCCTCTCCGACACAACAGGAAAACCGTCTCTCTTTCGCTTTCTTCCTCCCGTACACACTCTCCGTGTCCCGCTGCGGCTGTGTAAGTCGGTGCCCGCGGCTGCAGTGGAGGCTCAGCTCCCCCGGGAGGGGAGGAGGTGTCACCGGCTGCACAGGAGCAGGTAGCCGGACCCCACCCACGGAGACCCGGCCCACCGCCAGAATCAGTCCCCGGTGGGGGAAAGAGCTGCATCTACAGGTGTGGTGCCAAAAAGTGAATGATTTCAGTCCACAAAAGCAGTCTGAATAATTTTACCTCCACTGTGCTCCACATCAACCATTTTAACCAGTTAAAACAGCTTTCAGGGACCAGTTCAACTCATATAATATAATTTTCTACTCGTCTAAAAGTGACTGAAATAATGCATCAAAATCACTGGATTTCATTTAAGACAGACATATTTTAGCGATTTAACCTAGAGGACAATAGCAAAATGATGTTTTTTAATCAATCATGTTAATTACAGTCTTAACATGGATATTGTGTCAAATATGCGGCCCGCGGGCCAAAACCGTCCCACCAGAGGGTCCAATCTGGCCCGCAGGACGATTTTGTAAAGAGTAAAAATGACAGAGAATACTTCAATACTTCATACTTCAACTTTATTATTTGTCCCTTGAAGGGCGATTTGTTATGCAGCAGCTTACACAAGGCATTCACAATTAGCAAATTAAAAGAAATGTGTTTTGTTTTGTTTTTGAAAAGTAAAAAGTAGAAACGTTGCATTAACTGCAATGTGGAAATTTGTAAAACTATGAATTTAGATGACAAGTTGTTTTGATCATAAAGTAAAATACTATATTGCTCATTGTTCTTTTGTCATTTTGTGTCTCATTTTTGTAATATTTAGTCTTATTTTTGTTGGGTTTTTTGTCTGACTTTTATCGTTTGTCTCACGTTTTTTATCATTTTGTTTCTTGTTTTTGTCATTTTGTTTCCTTTTTGTCTTGCTTGTGTTTTTCATCTTGTTTTTGTCATTTTGTTTCACGCTTTTTTCCTTTTTTGTCTCACTTATGTTGTTTGTCCTTTTTTTGTCGCTTTTGTAACTTTTTTGTATATTTTTTTGTCTCTTTTTTGTTTTTTGTCATTTGCCTCATTTTTTGTCATTTTGTTTCTCGTTTTTGTCATTTTGTGTCTAATTTTTGTAATATTTTGTCTTGTTTTTGTTGTTTTTTTGTCTGACTTTTAGCATTTTTCTCACGTTTTTGTTGTTTTGTTTCTCGTTTTTGTCATTTTGTGTCTCCTTTTTGTCTCGCTTGTGCTTTTTGTCTCATTTTTGTCATTTTTTTTGGAATTATTCATTGTTTTGTGTCATTTTTGTCATTTTGTTTCTCGCTTTTGTGATTTTTTTCTCTCGTCAAAAAATTGACAAAGAACACAAGTGAGACAAAAAATTTAAAAAGCCTGAAACAAAATGACATTTTGTTTCATGCTTTTTAAATTTTTTCTCACTTGTGTTCTTTGTCAATTTTTTTGTCGCTTTTGTAGCTTTTTGTCTCTTTTTTGTTTTGTTTCGTGTCGTTTGTCTCATTTTTTGTCTTGCTTTTGTCTTTTTGTCTCATTTTTGCAATATTTTGTCTTGTTTTTGTTGTTTTTTGTCTTTTTTCTCTGACTTTTATTGTTGTCTTTTTGTTTCTCATTTTTGTCATTTTCAGATTCAGATTCAGATTCAGATTCAGATTCACTTTATTGTCATTGCAACAAGTGCAACGAAAGGTAAGGTGCAGGCCATACAGTGCAAAGTACAAAATATAGATATATATAAAAGCTTTGTAATAATAAAAACAAAAACACAAAATGACAAGATGGATTTGAATAAGAGAGAAACTGTAGTTCGTATATACAGGATGAATATTGGATATTGCACATGAGGTAGTGGCAGTTGCATATATTGCACGTATTATGGACCAGTGTCGTTTAGGGCTCTTACAGCTGTTGGAAAAAAGCAGTTTTTAAGTCTATTTGTCCGGGTTTTGATGGCCCTTTACCGTCTGTCCGATGGCAGTAGCTCAAACAGGAAGTGGCCCGGGTGGTAGGGGTCCTTCAGGATGGTGTTGGCTCTTCTGAGGCAGTAGGAGCCATGAAGGTCCTCTAGTGTGGGCAGAGGGCACCCAATGACCAATGACCAATGATTTTGTGTCTCCTTTTTGTCTCGCTTGTGCTTTTTGTCTCATTTTTGTCATTTTGTTTTGCTTTATTCATTGTTTTGTGTCGTTTTTGTCATTTTGTTTCTCGCTTTTGTGACTTTTTTCTCTCGTTTCTGTCATTTGTCCATTTTTTGTTGCTTTTGTAACTTTTTTGTCTAATTTCTTGTCTCTTTTTTGTTTGTTTCATGTCATGTGTCTCATTTTTTGTCATTTTGTTTCTCGCTTTTGTGGTTTTGTGTCTCATTTTTGTAATATTTTGTCTTGTTTTTGTTGTTTTTTGTCTTTTTTAAAAGTAAAATACTATACTGTTCAATTCCCGATGCCTGTGACTAAATGTTGTGTTCCCGCCAAAGACAATCTGAAAACAGTCCTAAACAAGTCTAAAACCAGGACCAAAATCAAACCTAAACCAGTCCAAAAAAATGTTCAGAAGCAGTCAGAATACAGTCTGAAACCAGTCCAAAACCAAAACTGAAACCAGTTTTAGAACCTGTCCAAAACCAGTCCTCAAAAAGTCAAAAACCAGTACAAAATTGGGACCAAAACCAAACCTAAACTACTCTTAAAAGAAGTTCAAGACTAGCTAAACAGTCCTCAGTCAGGACCAGGTCTAGTGTGAAATAAATTCTAAACCAACTTTAAATCACTTCCAAAACCAGTAGAATCAAGACTAAAGCCAAACATAACCCAGTCCCAAGAAAGTCCAAAACCAATCCAACATAGAATCTGAGTCCAGTCCAGAAGCACTTCTGGAAAGCCCCAGAGCATGATACTGCCACCACCATGCCTGATGGTAGGTTTGGTGTTCTTGGGGTTATAAAAAACCCTGAGACCCACATAAGACAGTCTGAAACCAGTCCTCAAAAAGTCAAAAACCAAGTACTCCCAAAGAAAGTCCAAGACCCGCCCAAGACAATCTAGAACCAGTTCTCAGCCAGGACCAAATCCAGTGTGAAATAAATCCTAAACCCGCTTTACATCACATCCAAAACCAGAAGAACCAAGACTGAAGCATTAACCTGTCCCAAGAAAGTCCAGAACCAGTGCAGCCACCACCATGCTTGATGGTAGGTTTGGTGTTCTTGGGGTTAAAACCTTCTCTCCTCCAATCATATTTCTGCTCAGTTTTTCTTCCATCTGACCACAGAACTTTCCTCCAGAAGACCTTTTCTTTGTCCATGTGATCAGCAGCAGACTTGAGTGGAGCTTTAAGGTTCTGTTTCTAGAGGAAGAACTTCCTTCTTCATGGATCCTCTCAGCTCATGTTGATGTAAAACACTGTGGACACTGACAGCTGGTATTTCCATCAATGAATTGTATTTCACAGGATGAACTCGATCTAGTAAATAGAAGAAAATCTGCCATTTGATATTCATAGAGACTTTAATGAATGTAAGATTTTCATTTCTCACAGATTTTCACTAGAACTTCAAGGTAAAAAGGTTTTTTTTGTCATTCTGCTATGGTCTATGTAGTCTATACAGCACTAGCAAAACTGACCTCAGCCACTTATCTCTATTATTTACACCTGTGAATGACAAAATGTCCACAATGTTCCACAACCTTGAAATGTGTTTGTACATTTTATGTCTGCTCTGACACCGCTCTGAATACCAACACTGTTCAGGTTTTTCTTTTCTTTATCGGTGTTACAACCTCCGAGAGCAACACAATTTACATGTTAGATGATTGCAGATCGGACTGAAATATTAACAGACAAAATATAGATATGCTATACACACGAACATTTACATCTGTCTGGGCTTTGCTGCACTTTTAGCAGCATCTTTTAGCAGCTGTCTGAGGTCCCGTTCTTATCTGGAATCCAGATCTCACGTTTCTCTACGTTTCCTGTCACAACAAGATGTGGTTGTGGATTTTGACTTATTTTGACCCATGCTATGTCTTCCTCTATGACAGCCACCTTGGTAGAATAAATTTGAGTTTGATATTGGAAGTAAAAATGATTTCTTTCTCATAGTTGCAGCCTCATTAAGCGAAGACAGTTTCAGAGCTCATCATCGGCAGGATTTGAATCAGGGGAATTATCAAGACATGACGACAGCCTCCATCACCAAACTCATTATGTGGTGCCAGACGAGTCAACCGATACACAGCACATATCCACAACCAGCAACTATACCGGACGCTAGAACAGACTCTGCTGAAAGTGTTTGTCTGTGAGAAGGTCTAATATTTTTGTCCTCTATTTCTTTAAAGAACTTTTTCTCACATTTACTTGCTAGTGTCACAGTCAAATTAGGAGTCAGGGACTATTTAAAAAGGACTAAAAAACATTAATAGATGAGTTTCAAGGGTTTTTCATGAGAGATGCATTAACTTTGATTGGATATTTGATAATAAGTGATATTTGCCAAGCAGAACTCATCTTTGATACTGTTAATTATACATATATACTACCCTACAAAAGTCTGGGGTCACTTAGAAATGTCCTCATTTTTGAAAGAAAAACAGTTTTTTTTTAATGAAGACAACATCAAATAAATGATAAATCCAGTGTAGACATTGTTAATGTGATAAATGACTATTCTAGCTGGAAACAGCTGATTTTTAATGGAATATCTCCATAGAGGTACAGAGGAACATTTCCAGCAACCATCACTCCTGTGTTCTAATGCTACATTGTGTTAGCTAATGGTGTTGAAAGGCTCATTGATGATTAGAAAACCCTTGTGCAGTTATGTTAGCACATGGATAAAAGTGGGAGTTTTCATGGAAAACATGAAATTGTCTGGGTGACCCCAAACTTTTGAACGGTAGTGTACATTACTGCATATATCCTACTGTTTACTCTATACATACAGTTTATACTATACTATTTATAAAACTCATACGTCTATTTATCTCTTTAGAGTATCTATTTTATATTGTATATATCTTCAGTGCTTAACAGATATATTAGACCACTATCAAGTGTAAGGTGTTTGCCACCGCTGCCCTAAATTAAGAGTATTCCTGATTATCAAAAGTATTTTTTTATGTTAGCTCTCAAATCAAAATGATGTCTTTTATGCTAAAATAGAGTAATTTGCTTGCATTCCCGAACAGAAAAAAACGTCTTAGTGGTTGTATGTTATTCTTGATTCACTTCTGACTTCTCATAAATAAAATATTCAGATTTTTGGTTCATATATGTAAATAAGGACTATTTAGTTGTTCCAGTTTGTTATTGTTAATAAACAACAATCCAATTTTTAGTTTGAAAGTTTTTGACAGATTTCTAAAATATTTGTGATTTCTCGTTTTTGTGACGAGTGATCTCATAAAATTGTCAAGCACTGTATGTATGTATTCATATGTTATTGTGTTTATAGCACGCTATCCATTATTGATTTCATTTATACTGTAACATAAAGTCTAATCTAATCTAATAAAATAATAGAAATTGATGACAGGTTAAAAAAAAACATGCAGTCTGATAAATCAATAAATTTGTTGATGCAATAAAATTGTTATATTTTGCAAAATGTATAACAATAGTGAGGGGGGAAAGTGTGTAATATTGATTTTAATTCAAGTTCTCAAAAAGTAGTCTCATGGGATTTTTGAAGGGACAAAACTGATGGTTTATAGAGTATAAGGAGAAGAAAAATGTGATAGTTATTTGTTGATAATGGGGTTAAAATGAGACAGACTGAAGCGGAGATAAAGCCAAACAGCAGGACAGAGGTTCACCTGTGAAGGCCACTGCAGGTTGTGCAAGACGAAGCTCAGGAATGGCTGGAATCCATAATTATCAACAGTCCTGCACAAGGTATTCTCGTGAAATGCAAACATGAAAGCAAACAGCAAGTTAAAAAAACTGCATGCGAGTGTATGTGATTGACGACACGCCTGGTGTACACCATGCAGTGATGAAAGCAGTCAGCTAGAATGGAGACAAACGAGCTGTGTCAGAAAATGAAAGAAACCAAAAGATAAAAAGTTGGAAAACAGAGACAGAAAGAATGAGAGAGAATCCTGAGAGAAGTGAAGGCTGTAATTTGTCCAGAGCTGCACCTTTTGGATAGAGAAACATCTGGAGCTGTTTCACATGATTGCTACACTCAGAAAGCGAAAATGAACAGTTGAAGACCTGGATTAGGGTCTTCTTTTCATTCTGCTCGTGCTTTTGGGTAATTTGCAGTGAGCATAAACACTCTTTTGCCGCAAAGATCCATCAGTTTTAGTGTCTCTGTGCACACGTTACCCATAATAACTTTAAAGGTGCAATATGTCAGAGTTTAAACATTAAAATCAGATTAATATAGAAGAAAAAGAATAAAGATGTACTAGAGTTAGTTATCTTGGAGTCTGGACTGTCAGTCCCATCATCCTCAGCCGTTGTCACCTTAATCTTTTATCAAGAGCCTTTTAAGTTTTTATTATTTGAGTAAAGAAAAGAGATCTTTTTGCAACCAACAAATCCTTGAAGAAAGCAATTTTTCTTTTGTGATGTCCTTGCTGATGGATTCTTCCTAAAACTAACCAATATTTGAAATCATTCTTTCCTTCTGCTATTCATCAATGCAATGATGCTGCCACCACCATGCTTCACATCATGATGCTGCCACCACCATGCTTTACCTCATGTCATGCTGCCACCACTGTGCTTCACGTTATGATGCTGCTACCACCATGCTTCATAATGATGATGCTGCCACCACCATGCTTCACCTTATGATGCTGAAATGAATTGCCCCAAGTGGGATTAATAAAAATATATTTAATTTGAACTGAATTGTATTGACATTCTTAACAAACAAATAATTCACATCCTCTTCCGTGTGTTTCATAATCTGAGCTTCTGTGTACTATGTTTTGGGAGCCACTCATGCATTTTAATGCATGCTTTAATGCATGTGAGTCCCTCCTGTTGAAACTCTCACAGATTTCCGCATTTGTAAACCGACTAAGAATGACTGTTTACACTGTAATCTTAAAGCAAAGGTGCAGTCCAATGTTCTGCCAGTATTCTAAAATCTATAGAATTTTAAAAACCAAGTATTTCATTTTTGTTAACTCCTTTAATTTACATGCACATTAAATTTCAGTTGACATGAGAGTCTCTGTTGATGTAGTGAGACTCTTCTCTGCTACTGTTTCTCCACTTACGTCTGTTTGTTTCTGATTTTTGGGTATCTGTTTTCAGAAAAATATGTTTTTTGTTTTTTTTTAAAAATATGTCTATAACACCTAATTTCCCCTTCAACATTTTAACTTAAACTGGTCAGAAGAAGCTGAAACAATATGGAAAATATAAATGCTGAAATATGGAGGCTTTTTTTCTGTCTTTGACTCCGAGTTGCATTATTGTTTGCATTTTATTTTGTCCCAACTGTCTGACATGTTTTTCTATTAGTGCCTTGTTTATACTATATTTGTGTATTATCAATCACTCATTTAGGGCACCGTGTGTTCTCCAGGAGGATCCATGATTTCTGGTAGAAAGCAGCGACACTCGGCGCAAACAGGAGTTATTCTCTGACAGCTGCCACACCTGCTGCTCTTTCTAGATCACCCTATAATATAGCACAGTAGCACGATGGGTAAATCAGCAGGGTGTAAATTGCACACTGAACTGACTGAGGAAGCCCAAATCCATTCATCTCTTGTCAGTGAGAATGGCAGCAATGTGTTTAACAGGTTACATTGGCAATTTTACAGGCGAAAGAGGGAGAATAATTGTATTTTTCTGAATGACTGAGTGCAAACACTGTTCACTGCTGTGCTTCTGGGCTCATTTCCATTAGTAGGGACTAAAAAGAGCAGATATTCTGTTGTTGGGGTTGAGCACACGGACTGATGTACAGTGTAAAACAGGCAATTTAAAGCTGTAATGTATCCAGGACATGAATAACAATGAAATATATCAACAACTACTAGAAGGATTGACATAAAATTTGGCCTTTATGGAGAAATGACACCAAATTATTACAGTATTTTGAGAAATACATGCAGAGCTAAAGTGCTGGTTTTATTACTAGCAAAGTTAGCATGTGTTAGCATAATATTTTAATGCATTTTTGCAGAGCACTTGAGTATTAAAACCAGAAGAGGTATTTAAAATAGTTAAATCATCCATGACAACTAATATGGTCGCCCCTCTGTTTCATACATTCGTCCAGTGGAGAAATTCTCTAATTAAACTTTAGCAAATTTGCTGCTATTCCACCACAATGTAATGATTAGGGTGTAAAACTTTGGTGTTACAGACGTTATTGTGATCAGACCATCAGTGTAAATCTACAGAGAGAAGAAACACTAAAAACAGCTTGATGAAGGGGAGAGAGAGCTCCACCTTGTGTCCACTGTTGGCTGAAATCACTGCATGATGACAAATTGCTTTGTTAAACCCAAAGAGTCGATCAGGAGGTGAGATATTCAGCCGTGAGCGTCAACATGCAGACAGCAGATAGTGTGATGTTGTTTAAAGGGAAAAAGGGCGAACTTTTTAACACCATCTACTTTTTGTAATGGCTGAACCCAACAGTTTTTAGGATCTCCTGGCACAATGAAACCAAATGCCTCGCTTGGTTGATCATTAGACTTGTACATGCAGACAGTAGCAGTGTTGTCTGTTGTGTAGGTCAATGGAAAAGCTATTATTATACACAGGACTGATGCTGCACATCTGTTTATTTCAGATGTGGGTTCAACAAATGTCGTCAGTGTCTTAGCTCTAAAGCAATAATGCTGTTTTTGTATTTAGGTTGTGTTTTGTATTTAGTTTTTGGATGGCAGCGACGCTACCACAATGGGAAATATATTATCAATGCAACATTCTAAAAACATTAAGCAAACCTCAAATGACAGAACATTCTTTTCAAGACATTCTTGTACCATGATATATCACATATATATGTATATAAAAAAAAAGTGGAAGATTCTCTTTGCAGTTTTCTGAGAATGCTTGGGGGATATTATTGAGGAAACACATTATGGAACATTCTTCTAAAAAGCACAATGTTCCATGAAAAGGAATGAAAAATATTCTCAAACCAACATTAAGAAAATCTTTTCAGATGCTATCGAGGCCTTAAATGGCATAATGTTTTTCAAATAGAAAACTTCATCACATTGCTGTAGTGTGATGTATTAAAAGGTAGAACATTTTGCCTTATTGTTGAGGGAACACATTACAGAACGTTCTTCTACAGGACGATCCTACAATGATAACAAAGGAAGGAAGTCCTCAATACAGGTTTCAAAAAATGTTTTCAAGATGTTTTCAAGACCTCACATGACAGAATGTTCGTTATAAGACGTTAGTGTGATGTAGGAACAAAAGTAGAACATGTTCTGGGGACATTTTGGGGATGTTTTTGAGGGAACACATTATAGAATCTATTAAACAATGCTCCACAATGTTACATGAAAAAATACATGAAAGTGAGCGATTTGGCCATAATGACCAGAAATATGATTGGAGGAGAGAAGTTGAGGCATTTAACCCCAAGAACATCAAACCTACCATCAAGCATGGTGGTGGCAGTATCATGCTCTGTGGAACTGGAGCTTTACCCAAAGTAAATGGAATAAAGAAAAAGGAGGATTAAAAATTAAAACCATCAGCAGAAGGTTGATCTTGGACACAGTTGGATGTTTCAACAAGACAATGACTCCAAACACACATCAGACGTGGTAAAGAAACGGTTCAATCAGGCATAGATTAGATAGATCTATGCATACTAGTTTTTTGTGGCAAATACGCACCTGTTTCATTAACTGCAGTCATCTGCTGGTTTATTTAGTGAACACTGATGGTAAATATCATCAGCACATGTCCTCCGCAGATAAACATCTCTTCATCAGCTCTCCTCTGGCTTTTAGATGTATTAATAATCCGGCACTCTGACTTAGTGTTTACCGAACTAATGCCTGAATATTGCTAAGATGGTGATGCTGAGTCCCTCACCAAGATTGATGTGTACATGTCTGGGCTGTAGATCTTTAAATACTCCTAGCAACAAGCAAAACAGGACCAAAATAGAACAAAAATACTGTGGATAAGTGACTCAGGCACTTGTTTTCATTCCTGAGTTTCAGTGAAGATTGTCTGCATTGTTGCATTCTGTGAAATGAAGACATTGCAAATTGTTCAATCATCTAGAAGCAGATTTGTTGATGATGTTAATGTGTGAGCTGCTAGAACAGAGAAAGGGTGGACTGAGCTGAAAAGGTAACTGAAAAACATAAGTCGGGATGATACAAGAAATTTTCCAAGTCACTTAATATGTCCTGGAGTCTAGTAAACAATGGAAGGAATTTCTTAAAAACTCGGTGACTGTGCAACAAATAGATGAGCAAGAGAAGCCACCAAGACACCTATGACTCCTCAGAAGGAGTTACCAGCCAGTATTCACCACCAGGTTTCACAGTGAGGATGATTTAGGTGTTTGAGGGAACAATACTTTTCAGATCCAGCTGCAAATTCTCAGTTGGATGGACTCCACAGCATTCACTTTGTTGTCTTAAAAATAAAACACTGTGTAGTTCTGGCTGATTGCTTTGGCTCATTGTCTTGATGGAAAACAAATCTTCTCCAATTCTCACGTCTCTTCAGACTGCATCAGGTTGTCCTCCAAGATTTCTCTAGACTTTGCTGCATTCATTTTACCCTCTACCTTTTCTAGTCTTCCAGAACCTGCTGCTTAACAGCATCCCCACATCATGATGCTGCCCCCACCATGCTTCACCTCATGATGCTGCCACCACCATGCTTCACATCATGATGCTGCCCCCACCATGCTTCACCTCATGATGCTGCCACCACCATGCTTCACATCATGATGCTGCCACCACCATGCTTCACATCATGATGCTGCCACCACCATGCTTCACCTCATGATGCTGCCACCACCATGCTTCACATCATGATGCTGCCACCACCATGCTTTACATCATGATGCTGCCACCACCGTGCTTCACCTCATGATGCTGCCACCACCGTGCTTCACATCATGATGCTGCCACCACCGTGCTTCACCTCATGATGCTGCCACCACCGTGCTTCACATCATGATGCTGCCACCACCATGCTTCACCTCATGATGCTGCCACCACCATGCTTCACATCATGATGCTGCCACCACCATGCTTCACATCATGATGCCGCCACCACCATGCTTCATTCATGATGCTGCCACCACCGTGCTTCACATCATGATGCTGCCACCACCATGCTTCACATCATGATGCCGCCACCACCATGCTTCACCTCGTGATGCTGCCACCACCGTGCTTCACATCATGATGCTGCCACCACCATCCTTCACATCATGATGCTGCCACCACCATGCTTCACCTCGTGATGCTGCCACCACCGTGCTTCACATCATGATGCTGCCACCACCGTGCTTCACATCATGATGCTGCCACCACCGTGCTTTACATCATGATGCTGCCACCACCGTGCTTCACATCATGATGCTGCCACCACCGTGCTTCACATCATGATGCTGCCACCACCGTGCTTCACATCATGATGCTGCCACCACCGTGCTTCACCTCATGATGCTGCCACCACCGTGCTTCACATCATGATGCTGCCACCACCATGCTTCACATCATGATGCTGCCACCACCGTGCTTCACATCATGATGCTGCCACCACCATGCTTCACGTCATGATGCTGCCACCACCATGCTTCACATAATGATGCCGCCACCACCATGCTTCACCTCGTGATGCTGCCACCACCGTGCTTCACATCATGATGCTGCCACCACCATGCTTCACATCATGATGCTGCCACCACCATGCTTCACCTCATGATGCCGCCCCCACCATGCTTCACCTCATGATGCTGCCACCACCATACTTCACATCATGATGCCGCCACCACGATGCTTCACCTCATGACGCCACCACTAGTATGGGTTTCTTTCTTCAGATTTTTGTCTTCATTTTGAGGTATATATCTGGATCTGATCTGGGTTTGCTCACTTTAACGCAGTTGTATCGATAAGTTTACAGTCAGTTTTCTTGTTTGGTGATTTGCTTCTTTACTGAATAAATAAGTGTCTCTCCAAGTTGAGTTTTTCCTCCATCTATCGAAGTTCTAGGAACAATCTAAAGATAATTAAAGTAAATGAGATGCACGTAACCACAATGAGCCACCTGCAAAGCATCTGAATGTTCTTGAATTTGTCACCTGGCAACATCCTCTAACAAGAAAACTCCCCAAGCTTTTAATAAAAGGAGGACAATTAGACCTGCGGCACCAATTTGGCACAAGAAACAAGAGCATAATGGACAGAATGAGTGGAGATGAATGCAAAGACTAACACAAAGGTTAAAAAAATGATTTTGAATGCCACAGTGAGAAAACAGCCCACTTGTTGCCAGGATATGTGGCAATATTTCCATCTGTCTGGTGCCACTTCACCGGTCTTTGTAAACCTAAACCCACCTAAACACCCTCATATACTGTCCTCTTTCAGCTCCTCATGTCCGCTAATTATCCAGAGCAGAAAGTTCAAGACAACACAACATACTGGCTTTAATTTCACACAAGAACAAAGCAAAGTTTCAGGATATGAACACAAATTAATCTGCACATCATCGGCGTCTCCTCCAGATTCAAACAGGCCGACTGTTCTAATTATTGAACTTCCAGTAAGACAGAATTTCTCAGATTTGTAACAAGTTCATCAACACTCGTCGTGTAAAATTGTTGTTAAACTTCTCAAACCTCCCACATTTTAAGTTTGGCATTTTGTCAGAAATGCGGTTCTTGATTGATTTGTGAAAACATGTTTTGATGAGTGGATGCGTAAAAATTATTCCTCTGTTACACTAACAAAAAGATTATGCATAAATCTAATTAGTTTTCTACTGATGTGCACAAAAAACTTAATCTAGAAACTCTTGTAAAATAAAGCATTTTTAAAAACCAACATAATTTCAGCTATTGTGACTAATCCCACATACTCTTGTGCTGAGAGATATGATTTTATTGAGGGATCATTTCAATATTAATGTGATTTTCTGTAAAAACTATAAAAGGCATCCAGAAACTACAGCTTTCTGTCACTAACCACCAAGAAAAAGTTAAAAAGCAACAGTGCAATAGTTAATTTTTCATATGCAATAGTTCAACTTCATTTTATCATGTGCAATATTCTAATTTCATGTGCAGTATTTCATTATCATGTGAGACATTACTTTACCCCCTCAGTATCATTAATCAGTATTACTTCTACAGCCTTATTTTAGCTACTTATTTCATCTTCAGTAATGCATCGTACTTATATATTATTGCTTTTCTACTAGGCGCTGCACTTCTGCAAATTAAATGTTAAGTAATTTGGTTTTCTGAGCAAAATCTAGCAAAAGAATGTCCTTCAGGAGTAGTAGTTTTCTCTTATTTTATCTCATTAGACCAAAAACATGAGGAACTGCTCCCCTAATGGGTAGATGTGTGTAATTACATGCCATTTTTTAATTAAATGCCTTTACATTCGAAAAAATATGACATATTTGTTGCTGTTTTGGTGCATAGTGATAGAGATGGTTGCAGGAGTTGCATCTGATTTAAGTGTGATAAAATAAACTGCACAGTCCGTGTATTTATAGTGTATATATATAATCAATGTTGCTGGTTACCATGCAACAATTTCAAGCCGCATTTCCTTGCAACAGTCACAAGTGAGTATGACACAAATATAACGATAAACACCATAAAAACAAAGAATAAGCCGGTGGTTCCTGGAGGCTCCTGGACAGGCCCAGCAGTCTACTTGATGCCGGCGACCATGTGGATCCACCAGTTGGTCTGCACCGTCCAGTCCATCCGCTCACACTCGGCGATCTGCCGCAGGAAATGCTGCCTGGCTTCGGCCTCAGTCTGGTCCTCCTGCAGCGCCTCCCGCAGGTAGCGCATGTCCTCTGCGGCGCTCAGCTCCGGGATGCCGGTGAGCAGCATCAGGGAGAACAGGGTGACCAGCAGCCGGGAGTGGCAGCGCAGGGACAGGTAGGCCTGGATGCAGGTGTCCTGAAAAATGGATGAAAATGAGGATGAAAAATAATACTCAAACAAATCCTATTAATATCTTTGCTTTCACATAGTGGATTCACTTTTTACACATGCGTTTATTCCACTGCCCCAATCGTCCATCTCATATAAATCGTTAGTTAGAGCCCGAGCACCAACAGTGTGTAGGACCCTGTTGGAATGCAAGGAATGATTTCTTGCCCTAAAGAATCTGATTTTTGAGGGTCTAAACATGCTCAAAGACTCATGAAAATTTGCACAAACATCAGAACAGCCAAATTTTTTTTAACATTTTATGGGACCTGTGTGTGGAACAAATGGCTCCATAGCGCCCCCTGCAACATTACTACAAACAGGATGTTTCACCTACATCTACCAAATTTGGTAGCCTTATGTAGCACATCAAGGTGAACAAAAAAGCCTCTTGGAGCCATATTCTAAACCCAACAGGAAGTCGGCCATTTTGCTTTAACTGTGAGATCTTTTCTTATTTTTGCTCATTTTCAGGGGTTAACTCCTCCTAGGAAGTAAGTCCATGAGACCTCATTTTTGTCTAGTAAATACAACAGACCTTAGTGATGAAAAATTATTATTATTATAAAAATTATTATTATTAAAATCTTCTGCAAAAGTCAAAGGTGGCCCCCTGAACTTTAATCCTTCGCCATGAAACAGGAAGTGTTGTCTAACTCTCCTGTACATGCTCCAATCTGTCTCAAACTTTACATGATTGATTAGAGTCCTGCCTTGATAACATCCACATGCTAACATCCATTCACAGTCATACCACCACCTGCTGGCAACAGGAAATTACATGTTTTACACTTTGATGTATAACAGCAGGTTGCCCATATTCATCTCAAATGTGGTGACATAAACCTTAAGATGTTGAAAATGATTCATGAAGAAAACTGAGTTGTTGTCAAACGTCATGTCCATGAGTGGCAAATTTTTCACCATGATTACAGAAGTGTTTATATCTCAGCTGTACATGATCCAATCTGGCCCAAACTTCATATGCTGGACAAGAGTCCAGGTCTAAAGACATCCACATTCAAAAATTTAGTCATAGTTATAGCGTTACCTATGGGTAACAGGAAGTTATAGCCATTATATTTGCACGTACCATCGCTAGAAACTTTGTGATATAATCCTTGACATTGGTCAATTAAGTCTCAGCACATTGAAATTTCTGCCACACCTCAACATGTCCCACATTCCAACATTCACGGTTATGTAAGGACCCAATCAACACTGCTTGCAGCTTTAATATTTCAACTATTCTTCTCAATAAGTCTTCACATGTAGATACATTCTGAACTCCTTTTACCCTCCATATTTCAAGCTTCTACATACAGACATGAACAAAAGTTTACTTGTAAAACACAGGTATATCGTGGCAGTCTTCAGTTTAAAATGACTCCTATTACTCAGAATTTTCTTTGATGAAATAACTGGAACACACGCATCTTTGTGTCAAATAACAAAAACAAAACAACTAAAAAAACAACAATCATGTCTTATGGTTCTTTCACAGATTTTTTCGAGATCTTCTGGAATAATGACAACATCTCCTGGCTCAAAAATATACATACAGCAACTTGAATGATCAGTTTTGGTGATGTAGAAAGTTGTATTAATCTTTTTTTTTTTTTTTTTTTTTAAAGTTTCATGGCCTCTTAACTACCTGCGAGTGATTACGACTGACTACAGCTGCTGACTCCTCTGAACCAGTTTAAATAGGACTGTTGGCTTCAGAGAAACCAGGCAGAGATTCTGCCTCAGACACAGACAGAGTCTTCTTCCTGAAGGGGGCGGGCAGCAGCAGCTTAGCTCTATTTAAAGCTACAGGCACTGAAACAGTCGGTTTAAAACAGGAGTAAAACCAGGAGTTACACGGTCATGGAGAAATGAACCATCTTCGTGGTATTTTGAGTTGAAAAAGACACTTTCTTGCGACCTTTCACTCATATCTCAACAGATTTTTCCGGTGTTACTATCAAAAAATATAATACAAAGAGTACCACGCAAAGAAAAACAATCACACTAACACTCATTCCTACCCTGAACCGCTGGAAGTAGAGGCTGTTGCGACCTCTGACCCTCCCCATGAGCAACAGGAAGTCAGGTGTGAGGACGAACGGGACGCGCTCCCTCGGCATGCCAAGGAAGCACTTCCTGTTTCCCAGGATGTGACCGAAGTCAATGTGGAACAAGTTTCCTGCGAGTTCAAGGAAGCACAAAACCACCAAAGTTTTACTCTGATTATCAATGCAGAAATCAGAAATGAATACATGAGGGACTGTTTACAGAAATGTGGATAGTTTTTCTCAGAAAATAGGTTCAATTAAGTATCAGTATCAAGTATCAGCATCAAATATTAGCAGTAAGCATTAGCCTCAAATATTAGCATCAAGTATCAGCATAGTACTAGCATCAAGTATTAGCATCAAGTATCAGCATCGAGTATTAGCATCAAGTATTAGCATCAAGTATCAGCATCAAATATTAGCAGCAAGTATAAGCATCAAGTATTAGTGTCATACATTAGTATCATGTATTAGCATCATGTACTAGCATCAAGTATCAGCATTAAGTATTAGCATCAACTGTCAAGTACTAGCATCAACTATCAAGTGTTAGCATTAAGTATTAGCATTAAGTATGAAGTATTAGCATCAAGTGTTAGCATCAGGCATCAAGTATTAGCATCAAGTAACATCAACATATTAAGAATTAGCATCATTAATTAGAAGAGTAAGCAATTTTAATCCAACACACTGTCAAATTTAGCGCTTATTTCATATCGACTTTCTGTGTGTGCGGAAAAAAAAGAAAAGGCAATATTCTGGAGTGAGCTTTGTTGTTGCTGCTGTGCAGAAGTGGCCTGCAGAGATGTGAAACGCAGCAGCAAATGCTCCTCTCCAACCTTTTCCAAGTAGAAATATCAAGAGAAAAACTGATCAAAGGCTCATCTAATTTCAACGATTTCACTCCTCGGTCCTGGAACTCAATCTTGGTGCATCATAACAAAAGACCCTTTATTTCCTGAAAGCATTTCGGGGAGCCAGGAGGCTGCTGGAGGAGCTCTAAGTGGAGGTTGCACATGTTTACCATCGATGAAGTCTTTTCTGTGACATAAAACACACGGCTGGATAATACAAACTGCTCTTCTATGTGGACTCCCAGGAATTTGAAGTTTGACACCCTCTCCACACAGCTTCCACTGATGAACAGGGGCTGAGTGTCCACTTTATTCCTCCTGAAGTCTATGACGATTTGCTTGGTCTTCACTGTGTTCAGGGCCAGGTTGTTGTCTGTACACCATGCCGACAGCCGCTCCACCTCATCCCGGTATGCAGACTCATCCCCCCCAGAGATGAGTCCCACCACAGTAGTGTCGTCAGCAAACTTCAGGATGCTGTTGCTGGAGTGGGTGGGGATGCAGTCATAGGTGTACAGAGTATAGAGCAGAGGACTCAGCACACAACCCAGGGGGGAGCCGGTGCTGAGGCTGAGGGTCGAGGAGATGTGTGGTCCAACCCTGACCCTTTGGGAGCGGTCAGACAGAAAGTCTTTAATCCAGAGTCGGGATGAGTACAGCCGGCTCAGGTCTAGCAGCTTGGTCACCAGTCTGTTGGGGATGATGAGATTAAAAGCCGAGCTAAAATCCACAAAGAGCAGCTGCACATATGTAGTTCCCCTGCTGCTCCAGGTGGGACATAGCAGAGTGGAGAGCTGTGGATATTGCATCCTCAGTGGATCTGCTGGCTCTGTAGGCAAACTGGTGGGGGTCTAATCCTGCCGGGAGTTTTGAAATGATGTGTGTCCTGACTAGATTCTCGAAGCACTTCATAATGATAGGTGTTAGTGCTACTGGACGGTAATCATTCAGGCAGTTGATGTTGTTCTTCTTTGGGATTGCAACAATAGTTGAAGACTTCAAACATGGGGGGGACAGCAGCTTGAGCCAGTGACTGGTTGAAGATCCTGGTGAAGACCTCCGCCAGCTGATCCGTGCACACATCCTCAGCATCTTACCAGAGACGCCGTCGGGTCCCGTAGCTTTCCTCGGGTTCACAGCCTTCAGTGTGCACCTCACTTCATGCTCCTCCACCTGTAGGATGGGGCTGCTGTGGGCAGGTGGATGAGGTGTGGCTGTGGGCGACTCCACCTCGAAGCGAGCGAAGAAGCGGTTCAGCTCCTCCCCCAGTGTGGCGTCACCAGCCTCAGCTATGGTGTTGCTTGGTCTGTCATTGGTGATGTGTTGCACCCCCTGCCACACCTGTCTGGAGTCGCTGCTCTGGAAGCAGTCCTCAATCCTTCTCCTGTAGGAAGCCTTGGCTTCTCTGATGCCTCTCTTTAGATTGGCTCTGGCAGCGCTGTACAGCATCACATTCCCAGACCTGAAGGCGTTGTTACGCTTCCTGAGCAGGCACTGCACTTCTCGTCATACAGGGCTTTGTGTTGGGATAAACCCGGTTGCGCTTGTCCACAGTGACCTTGTCTCTGCAGTGTTTGATGTAATCCAGGACTGCTGTAGTGTGCTGCTCCAGGTCCTGGTGTTCAAAAACATCCCAGATAGTGGACTCAAAGCAATCCTGCAGCATCTGAGAGGAACCCTCAGGCCAGGTTTTAACAGTTTTGTTTATGGTAGGAGCCCTTTTCCCGAGGGGGATGTATGCTGGAATTAACAGCAGGGACAGATGGTCTGACTGGCCCAGATGTGGTAGTGGCCTGGCCCTGAAGCCCAGCTTGATGTTCGAGTAGACCTTGTCCAATGTATTTGTCCCCCCTGGTGGCAAATTTGACTTGTTGGTGGAATTCTGGCTGCACTCTGTTGAGATCAGCTTGGTTAAAGTCTCCCGCAATGATGTGAACAGCCTCAGGAAACGAACTTTGCTGGCTGCTGATGACGTCATGCAAATGTCCAAGGGCCGACCTAGCATTAGTGTCCAGTGAGATATACACAGCAGTTAGCATGACTACTGTAAACTCACGTGGAAGATATATGGGCTTACATTTGACAGTCATGTACTCCAGATCTGGGGAACAGTGGCTGCCTAAAGTCTTAGCGTTGATACACCAGCTGTTGTTTACGTAGTTGCATAGACCCCCACCTCTGCTCTTAGCAGAGTCTCTAGTCCTGTCATGCCGGTACACTGTGCGGCCTGCTAGTTGGATTGCTTTGTCCAGGATGGATGAGTGAAGCCAAGTCTCTGTGTAGAGCAGAATGCAGCTGTCTTTCACGATGCTGTTTGTTGCAACCTGTAGCCTCAGTTCATCCATCTTGTTAATGAGGGATCTTGCGTTGCAGAAGAAAAGGCTGGGAAATGGCGGTTTGTGTGGCCGCCTCCGTAGCCTCACCAGTACACCCGCTCTGCAGCCCCGCTTCTGTCTCCTCTCCCTTCGCCGCCTCTGGCGCCTGCTCACGGGGATGATAATCCAAGGAGAGCCGGGGCTCCTGGCAACGTCCGCTGGGATGTTGTGGGAGTGGAGAAACTCTGCTGTAACCGCGGAGATCGTGCCGGCTGAAGGTTTTGTTCGCCCCACAAGATGTCATCCATACGAGCAACATACACGCATGAAGCATCAAGTATTCGCATCAAGAATCAAGTATTAGCATAAAGTATACAGTATTAGTATCTAGTCTTAGCATCAACTATCAAGTGTTAGCATCAAGCATCAAGTATTAGTATCAAGTATTGCCATCAAATATCAAGTACAGTCATCAAGTATTAGTATCACGCATTAGCATCAAATGCATGATGCAAGTATTATTATCAACTATCAATTATTAGTATCAAGTATCGCCATCAATCAAGTATTAGCATCAAGCATTAGCATCAAACTATACTCACTCACTCATATTATGAGCTGGTGATTCGTCAATTTAAATAATTAATTAGCAACTATTTCTCAAGCAAAATACCCAAACTTTACTGGTTGTCAAATTTTGGATGAATATTTGATGTTTTTCCTCATCTTATTTCTTGATGTCTTCTTCATGTGTGTTAAGTATAAAAAAATCTAATCTATGAAGGCTTCATTATGAACTAAATCATAATTAAAAATAAACTGAGAGTTGTCATGAACACTGTTCTGCTCATCTGATCATAAAACACAGTAGTGGGTTGGAATAAAACAACATGAGGTCCTGAAAGACAAATATGTCCACATCAAAATAATACCACAAAAACATTAGATATTAACATTATTGTTCACTTTCAATGACAGTCCTGACTATAATTACCAAATATTCATTTATTCTCACGATTTAAACATTTTAAATGTAAGTTTGTTTACATTATCTCATTGTTTTGTATGGGGAAAAATATTTTCTATAAAATAGATGTAAAAGGGAATTTTTGGATTACTTTTGTATTATTATGGCGTCTTACTTCATTTATTTTCACATTTGTAACCCTTTAAATGTCAGTTTCTTTATATTTGAAAAAATATTTACAATTGCACAAGTTTTGCTTCATCTGAGAGAGATTTTCATGCATGGAAGACCTGAATGTTTCTCTTTTGGTTCTTTAGCCCAGTTTTTAGCGCCTTTGCCATGAATTTGCTGAGTTCACATGATGTGCTGCACCTTTAACAGCCAGTGAAATGTAGAAGTCGTGCTTCATACCTTGGTCCGTGATCATGATGTTGTCGTTGTGTCGATCTCCGATTCCCAGAACGTACGTGGCCACACAGTAACCAGCACAGGACTTCACAAACTTCTCCACAGTGTTGTAGTGCTGCAGGCAAACGACATCAAAGAACTCCAATAACTCTGATTTTGTACGTCAGAAATACCTCTGAAATACTCTGTTACAAGTGAAGATCTTTCTTTTAAAATTTGATCTGAGTAGCATCAAGTATTAGCATCAAATACTAGCATAAATTATTGAATATTAGCATCAAGTCTCAAGTATTAGCATCAAGTATTGGCATCAAGTATTAGCATCAAGTATCTCATATTAGCATTATGTATTAGCATCAATCATCAATTATTAGCATCAAGTCTCAAGTGTTAGCATCAAGTACTGGCATCAACTATTAGCATCAAGTATTAGCATCAAGTATTATCATCAAGCATCAAGTATTAACATCAAGTATCGACATCAACTATTAGCATCAAGTATCATGTATTAGCATCAAGTATTAGCAGCAAGTATCAAATATGAGCATCAGGTATCATGTATTGGCATCAAGTATTAGCATCAAGTGTGAACATCGAGTATAAAGCCTTAGCATCAAGTATAAGCATCAAGTATCAAGTATTAACATCAGCTATTAGCATCAAGTATAAAACATTATCAACAAGAATTAGCATCAAAATGCACCCAGTTTTGAAAAGTAAAAGTATTCATTGTACAATATGAGCTGATGATTAGTCAACAGAAATAATTAATTAGCAACTTTTTCTTGACTTTTTCAACCAAAATTGGAGTGGAATTTCTTGTTAATAAAAATAACGCTGCAAAGTAACTTGCAAGCATAAATGTAATGGAAGTAAAAGTTTGCCAAAATGTGTTATTCAGTAAAATATTCATCAAAATCTACTGAAAGTATTAACAGTAAAAGTATTTAATATGCATTATAAGCCCATAATCAGTCAATAGAAAGAATTAATGAACTTTTTTTTTATTTTTATTTTTTTTAACAAAATTCATTATTTTTATCAGAATTTTTTGCTGTTCCTTAATTTTGGTTAAATAAAACACAACTATTTTCTGACATTGTATAGACAAAGAAACAAAATAAAATAGATAATTTGCATTTTATTTGCACCCAACTTGTCGGAGTAGAAGCATAAAGAGCATTAAATAAAGGAATAAATATCAAATAGTCTGCACAGATTGATATGAACCAGCATGTAAGGTTTTTCATTTGGGTCCAGAATTGATTGAACTCTCACTCTGACTCATGTTCTTATGTTTTAATGTCACTCACAATTTCCTGGAGTGGACATTTGGACTTGAGCCACTCGTACAGACTGTCGTTCCTGAAGGCTGCAGCCGTTCCTCCGAGGCTCCTCTGGATGGTAGCGATGGTCGTGGCGTTCCTCACGATCTCAATCATACCTGGAATAGAATAAAAGTTCTCCTTTCACTTTGTAAAAAGCACATTAGATACGGCAATCTCACGCAAAGATGATATAATTCTCTCATGGGGCTTCATTTATTCAGTTCCCACTGACTTCCTCTTTGCGCTTTCCGTAATTTTTTTGAAGTAATTTGCAGATCAATTACTGGACAAAGAGCTACTGAAGGGTTATGAGTCAGATGGTTTGAATAAAAAAACCTACAAGACAAACAAGAAATCAAATCAGAAATGTAGGATAAAGCTTCCCTCATTAGTATCAAGTATTTGCATCAAGTATTAGGATCAAGTATTACCATCAAGTATCAAGTATTAGCATCAAGTATGAGCATCAAGTACCAAGTATTAGCATCAAGTATCAATTATTTGCATCAAATATCAATTATTTGCATCAAATATTGCCATCAAGCATCAAGGGTTAGCATAGAGCGTCAAGTATTAGCATCAACAATTAGCATCAAGTGTCACATATTAGCATCAAGTATCAAGTTTTAGCATCAAGTATACTAGCATCAGATCTCAAGTACTAGCTTCAAGTAGTAGTATCAAGAAGAAAAAATTAGCATCAAGTATTAGCATCAAAATTTACCCAGTTTTGAAAAGTAAAAGTATTTATTTTACAATATGATTATTAGTCAGAAAACAGAAATTAGCAACTTTTTCTTTATTTTTTGAACCCAAATTGGAGTGGAATTTCGTGTTAATAAAAAAAAAAACAAAACATAGCATTATCAATCAAGTATTCGGATCAAGTGTCAAGTATCAGCATCAATTGTTAGCATCCGCTATCAAGCATTAGCAACAAGTATCAGGAGTTAGCATCAAGTGTTAGCAGCAAGTATTACAATACCATGAAGTATTAGGAACAAGTCAAAAATGTTTAATCATGTTACAAACCCCTTTGAAAGGTCTCTTTGGATTCATTCTAAACACCGTGATCTGTGTCCTTCAAGGGAAACATGAAGAGGGTAGAACTGAACATGTCACCATTTGTCCTCAGTAAATATATCGCTAAAGGTGCTATTAACGTGAAATTTTCACCAGATGTTGGTATGAACCCATGGAATTGGTATGCTTCCCATGCATTTTTGCACCTTCCTTTCTTCATGTGTTCAATACTTTTTCCCGGTGTCACTTCACCTAATTACACTATTCATAGACATCTATGGTTTGATTTCTCTGCATGTGTGGGTTGCATGGGTTGATACCAATATCTGGTGAAAATTTCACGACAATAGCACCTTCAGAAATATATTTACTGAGAAAAATGGTTCAATACTTATTTTACCCACTGTAAAAGGTACATAATGTGGATACCGATGTTGTGTCCTGTGGCGATGCAGCCGTACGGAATAAGGTTCAGATCCAGAGATTTCTCCTGCCAGATGGAGTCCATCAAAACCAGAGTCTGAACAGGAAGAAGGACCAGATCAGGTGTCACTTTATCCAGGAGTGGAATACGTCCATCCGCATGAAACCCCAGCATTCTGACAACATTTAAGGTAAAATAAAAAGACAAACCTGAATGACCAGCATGTCCTGTCGGAGGTCGTCCCCCTCTTTGAAGATGATTCCCACCGGTGTTGCTGGAGTCGGCGACGGCATCGGAGAGAACTCAAGCCATAGAGGTTTCTTCTTAGACGCCATCACTTTGCATTTATCCAGCTCAAAGAGAGAGAAAAGAGCTGATTTGTTTGTGTGAGACTTTCCCAAACGCCCTGAAATCAGCAGTGGGGTTCTACATGTTTAAAGTTATGTATAATCTTGCATCCTGTCGTCTTAGAGGATCCTACCCAGGAAAGGGCAGTGCAGGTTTTTCTCTTGGAGAAATGTTGGTCATTGGTCCACTCCTGGAGGTTCACCACTGTTCCACGTTTCTCCATTTGTGGATAATGTGTCTAACTGTGGTTCTCTGGAGTCCCAGAGCCTCAGCCATGGCTTTATAACGCTCCAGACTGATAAACGTTGATGACTTTGTTTCTAATCTGTTCTTGAATCGCTGCTTTTTGAGACCCTTTAGCTACTTCAGACAGGTTCTATTTAGTGATGTTTAGGTATCAACCAGCCTGGCAGTAATCGTATGTGAGTGTGGCTGGTGAAACTGAACCCAACTGACGAATCAATTTGGTCATTTGGTAGATTGGTAGCTAGGGGGGCAATTGCTTTTCCACATGGGGCACGATGTGTCTGGACAGCATTTTTCCTTCAATCAATGAAATCATCACCTAAAAACTGCATTTTGTGTTTTCTGGTGTTGTCTGTGTCCAATGTTAAAATTAGTTTGATGATCTGAAACCTTTATGTGTGACAAATATGCAGAAAAAGAAGATAACTGTAGGGGGTCAATACTTTTTCACAGCACTGTACTGTATGTTCAGTTATATGTGGTCAAAATAGGGAGCCAGGGTGAACCACACATAGAAGACTCCACACACAGAGTTCATTTAAATTATAAAAAGTAGCAGGACTAACATTTGTTTTATTCACAATCAGTTTGCTAACAGAAACCGAACAAGAGGACGCCTCACCAGGATCCTTCCGGCTTTGATACGAGGATCGAAGGGCAGCAGGAATTCATCCGGCAGGTCGCTGTTTCTGAGCTGCTCCTGAAGCCTGAGAGGCACTAAAAATAGAGCAACAACACAGTTAAGTGATGCTGCCTGTGGTGGACTTTAACGGAACTGATCGTATCTGGACATAATTATATAGATTGGCTGTGGAGAAAATACATTTATTCACTTCACTTTGCTAAATGACATAAAGTGGGATTTTGTATGCTGGAAGACATTTGGCATATGATATAAGCAGTCATGATTGAACATCTTGAAATGCACTTTCCGTACCGTTATTCTTCTTGAAACTATGTGTAGAGAGAAATATACATACAGAGAGAGACAAAGGGACTTCATAGATGTGCACATTTTAAAGAAAGCAGCAGCGTAAATTTGAATCAAAGCCACTTTAGAGAACGAAGGGATTATTTATATTTTTATATATATATATATATATATATATATATATATATATATATATATATATATATATATATATATATATATATATATATGTATATATGTATATATATATATATATGTATATATATATATATGTATATATATATATATATACATATATATATATATATATATATATATATATATATATATATATATATATATATATATATATATAAGGAAACTTCTAAATATGTGACTTTGATACACAGAGATGAGATTTTAATGGTTTGACCAAAGACAATATAATAAAAGATATATATACACTACCAGTCAAAAGTTTTAGAACACCCCAGTTTTTCCTTTTTTTTATTGGGAACTATGTATGTCAATGTCTAATTGTACTCTGAAATGAAAGCCTAGAAAAAATAAACAAATGAAGTGAAAAAGAAAATCAATTTAGAAACCAAAATGTATTCTAAACTAGCCACTTTTGCCACATATAACAGCTGAAAACACATGTGGCATTCTTTCCACAATGGAAATCAAATATTCCTCAGACAGTTCTTCCCAACTCTGGGAAGAGTGAACACAAGAATCCTCATGCACTCCCAGCATTCATGGAACTGAAGATCCAGTGAATTAGTTTTATTTTGATGCCATCAAAATAAATGACCACAACAATCGGAAATTCCTAAATGTTTGCAGGTTTGGTCAGCTAATGTGGCTAACATCAGCTTTGATCTTCTGTCCATAGGTCAAAGCTAAAAGCTGGAAACTATGTCAATGAGAAATATTCAGAGGTGGTAGAAACTTTGAGAGCAATTTGAAACTGACAAACAAGGACTTTCTAAGTTAATGTGTTTTCATGTCATCTGTTGTGCTTTAACGTCAGCCATTGTTTACATCTGTTAGATTCTCTCTTGCTCTATGTGCTCACATAAACTGTATTTTAAGACAGATAAATTCCCAATAAAGCCGTTCTTTATTTACGGTCACTTCAGAGCCACAGCAGGTTTATTTACTGTCTACAGCTGCTTCTGCAAGAGTGAACACAAGAGTCTTCATGCACTGCCAGCATCTGAGAAACTGAAGATCCAGTGAATTAGTTTTATATCGATAGCAACATCAACACAACAATCAGAAAATCCTAAGTGTTAACACAATGTGTGGACTTTTTTTGTTGTCAAAGCTTGAGTCATCACATCTGTTGTCTTATTGGCTGGCTGAGGAGCACCAGGTGTGCAGCACAGCTTCATATACATGCTGCAGATTGGATTTCTTCATGTATATAAAGGGTAACTTTACACCACATGCTAAGCAGCAGAGCAGAAGAGTGACTGAAATAAACAGCAACTGAAAAAAAAGCTGAACCCGAACTGCTGCTTTTCCCAGAGTTCATCAACGTTAACTCTGAGAACCTGCAGGACGTGGCTTTACTCATCATGCTCGAGGGCTTGAACAACAAAATACTCGACAAAATTAAACTACAAAACATTCAAGGTTTTCTATTTACTGAGACTATCACGTCCTCATCATTTTTCCATCCTTCTATCTCCATTATGCGAGTGTTTTTATATCTTCGAGACAAAGAGTGGAGATTTATTAAATGTTATTCTCATTTTAACAAGTCGGTAAAACACTAAAACCAACAGTAAGAACAATATTTCTATTATCCTTGGTGCTATTTTTGAGTTTGAAACCTCCAAAGCTCTACTTGCATTTTATTTAACATTTCAATTACTCATTTCATCTGATGAATATTTGGCTTATTTGCAAATTTTAGTGTTTCTCACTGTCTTATAATTTCTGTTTCAATTATTTTGTCTAACAAATCACCAAAGATAATTTCATTTCCTCTGTTAGCATATCTCTTTATAGTTTCTTTTTATCTTGCAGTTTGACTCAATGTGATGGGAAAAAAATTCTCCCCAGAGCAAAAGTAAAGTTTGAATGATTGAATGAATTAATAAACTGTGTGAGTTTCGGAGGATTTTGAACTTTTTGTTGTTTTATAAGATGAGATAAACCTCTGTTTTTCTGAAAATCAAAGAAGAAAAGATGTTGGACTTCATGAAACTGTAATATAAAATCACTGGCATGATCTTCAACAAAAACTCCTTTGTTCAGGATTTGAGCAGGTTGATCTGGAGGAAAATAAAAATCAGACTCAAATAAAAATCAGACTCATTTTACTTTATGTCAATGCAAAAAATGTGAACTATAGTGCTTCACCAATCAAAAACTATTTGATGTACTTTTTAAATATAGAAACCTCTCAATCAATGACATGATGAGAAATAACAGCGAATATTTCAGGTTTTTATCTTCAACAGTTCCTGAGATATTGTCGCTCAAACAGACTCAAAATTCATAAAACCAGTTTAAAGTGGGTCAACAAAACGACTAAAGCACAATCATGTCTCATCATGTTAGTGATTCAGAATCTGTAATATTAAACAAGCAAATCAAATCGTCTCTCATCAATAGTCTTTCAATTTAGATGAGTTGAAATATATATATATTTTTAAAAGTTTATCTGCCATAGAAAATCCCACAAATGAACAAAAACACAACTAATAAAGCAGAAATCAACTGGTGATATTTTCTGAATCATTTATAGCTGCATGTCGCAATAATACAAAACTAAACAAAACATGTAAAATCATTTTTAATATTAAATACTGGGTCACAAAAATGAGAAAAGGCTGTTTTTGTTGAACTTTCATAACTGATTGAGGAGCTTTGACAAGTTGCACCACAACACACAAAAAAATAATAAAAATAGATAAATAAATGTTTTTTTTTTTGGTTTCTCCAGCCATAAAATATGCCCATAATGATAATAACATTTTATATTTAGTTCTTATTAATAAAATAATAATTAGGAAACACAAAAAAAGTAAAATACATTTATTTTTATTTATCTATTTTTATTTTATTTTTGTTTTGTGGTGCGACTTATCAAAGCTCCTCATTCAGTTATGAAAATCCCAAGAAAATAACTTCTCCCATTCATATTAACGTATTCTGCATGCCTAGTTTCATATTATTGTGACGTGCAGCTACATGTGGTTCAGAAAATATCACTAGTTGACTTCTGGATTATCAATTTTAATGTTACTATGAGCTCAAAGATTAATGTTTTCTTGATGTCTTCAGTTTTTTTTCATATTTCAACTCACCCATAATCAGACATTGTTTGTTGTACTTGTCCAATATTACAGATTCTGAATCAATGACATGATGAGAAATAACAGTAAAAATTTCAGGTTTCTGTCTTTAATAGTTCCTCAGATATTGTTGTTCAAACAGCCTCAAATTTTAATGTGTGAAAAAATCTACTGAAAGTGGGTCAATGTGTGATTTTTAAGTAAATGTTTGCATTCACAGTTTTCTTATGTGCGTCCCACCTGTGGACGGCAGGTTGGTCTTGTCTGGATAGAAGCTCTTGATGAGCAGAGCCACCTTCTGCAGGGCCTCCACGGCCCGGACCTGCTGGATGAAGCTGTCCAGCATCGCCTGACCGCAGCCCAGCAGGTAGGCCTCCAGGATCACCGCCATTCGCTGGCGGAAGTATGGACATCCGGCCACCTCGCTGCGGACGTACCAGAAGAAGAAGTGGCCGATCCTCTTACTCTGCAGTGAGGCGACAATGTGGGTGAGTTTAGAGAGTTTCAGTGCAGATTCAGCATGAGCAGACTAAAGGCTGGACCTGCAAAAACCTATAAAAGAGCTTTTTATTTGCCCCGCTAGCAGAACAACACTCTTTATTAATGATATTTATTGAAATAAACAGCAATTAAAAGAGATAATGCATTAACATACTGTCATTAAGTAACAGTCTCAACTAGAACTATTCTTGAAAAGAAGAAAAATGGCAAAAATTCTATGTTTCTTTAAGGTGCTACAGTTTAATATGAGCGTTAACGCTGAACTATGCATACTGCTCGACTCACCCGCAGAGCTCTTTGGATGAGGTACCGAGCGAGGAAGCTGTCATGATATGGTTCCACTTTAAGGGTCTGTAAGAATAAACAAAGTGAAAGAAAACCCATAACTAAAGTTGCAAACAGCGTTGAATGGGTCCTTGCATCGTTGCTGGTCAGCGAATTCAAGCATGTCCACCAGGTGGCGCTGAGAGTTTATTTCGCTGAGTGTATTTCGGCCTATGGCTTTTTTGAGCATGACCTATCAAAACTGTCCACCAGGTGGAGCTATCCTTGACTGACATCGGGGCAGGAGTCTGATCAAACATGTAAAGTTTAAGACAGACTGGAGCATGTACAGGCTAGTTAGACAGCACTTCCTGTTTCATGGCGAAACATCGAAATTCTTAGGGCAGCCATTTAACTTTTAATCACCCATGCCTGGTGTACATCCTGGCCAAATTTGAGCTCTGTTGGGGTTACCCTGTTTGAGTTTATAGGTTTTAAAAAAGCAAAAATTGGTCCAAAATATGACACATAATTCAAAATGGCTGACTTCCTGTTCGGTTTTGGGTGTTTTTGCAAGAAGCCTTTTGTGCGTCCTGATGTGTTACAGATGAGCATCAAATTGTGTAGCTGTAGGTGAAATGTGGTTCAGGGGGAGTATTGCAGGGGAAGATAATGACCCATTTTGCCAAATATGTGTGTATTCCCCTCAAAATATAGAATTTTTTGCTGGTGTGTGCAAATTTTCATGCATTTTCAAGTGTTTTTAGGGCCTCAGAAATACATTATTTTCATCCAAAGAACAAAATATAAGAAAAAAACCCATGCATTACAAGAGATTCCTTGCACCGTTGGTGCTCGGACCCTAAATATTAGTCTCTGTGAGTCCAAACTTTGCAAAAAAAACCATCTAAAGCTTAAATTTCTTTGCATTCTACTGAATGAATCAACAGAGAGAGACTGTACTGTATATCAGCAGAATCTTTATGAAAATGCAGTTTTTATGCATTAAAAATTGAACCTGGAACCATGTAACACTCAGACGTCTGTATTATGAAGCAAAGTCAACACATCCAGAGCATCTTTTCGTTCTCTGGCTTCATTAAACTGAACAAGCCACCATGTTATGAGGCACGAGTAGATCTAAATTCTAATTGCAACCGTACATTCTTTTAAATGAATGTGTTTTCTTCTTGTATGTAGAATAAATTTATTCTTTCAGCTACCTGGTGGTGGTAACTGTTTAGGGAGCAGTTAAATCACACAAACAAACTTCCAGCAAACCTTATTGGGGTAAAGCAGTCTATAAGGTTTTAATTAATTCTGTTTTGAGATCATATCGCTCTGCAAAGTCATGCAGAACAAAGAAGTGGCTTTGAAATTGCTTGCAGCTTGAAGAACTCGCTCTTTCTGTTTGCACATCGATCTCCGTGGAGCTTCTATGAACACTGATGCTGCTGTTTAAGACAACTGACTGGTCAGTAGGAGTTGTTTTTGTGCCTGTTGATCTGGAAGCTGCTCCGGAGAATTTAAGGTGTTCAGCCTTAAAGGTATCATGACAGTGGAAGCCGGTAAGAAGTAAATCACCGTCATAATAACCCAAAGCTAAACCTGAAGTTAACTCATTAACCTGAAATCCTGCAGGACTCTGGTCAGAAGCATCATTTCATGTGCTGCACAGTATATTAACTGTTAGACAAAACCCAGGTGAAAACACGAGTCAGGTTGTGGAAAGAACAAACTTTAGTAAAGAAACTTTTCTGCAACTGAAGACAGAGACAGAGGAAATAGAGGAAATAGAGAAAACACACATTGCTGTACTGCAAAAACACAGGAACCGTGACAGCAACGTTCACGGTCGAGTGACATTTTCATTCATGAAGCTGTGTTTACATGTCAGTCCACTACTTGTTTTTATCCAATATTTTGTGTTTTTCTTTACTGTCTCCAATAAAATCCAACAGCAAGTTTTATATCATGTCAGTAAATCTGTAACTAGTTAACTACAATACGCCAAATTAGTGAAAAGGAGAGTTTGGCGCCACCTACAGCTCACAGAGATGTAGAGAGAAGATCCAACCACAGATCTTAGTAAAAGACTTTCTGAGCCAAAGATGAAGCCTTCGAAAAACCCTTAATTGTAAGAACATTTCAGAAGCATTACTGGAAAAATCACATGACCTACAACCAGAAAGGATGACCACTAAAGATCATGAAGTTCACCAGTTTTTTTTTGTTTGTTTTTTTTAAGTTCACGCCTGACCGTCTCATATCTGTCAGATTTTTTTTCCAGGAATATTTTTAAATAAAAAATGTGTAAACTTTGTACACCAGGTATTTTTGCTACTAACTTTTACAACACAATAGTTCTATGGGACTCTTTGCTAACAAGTTTATAATGAATTAAAACAAAAAATATGTACACTACCATTCAAAAGTTTGGGGTCACCCAGACAATTTCATGCCTTCTATGAAAACTCACACTTTTATTCATGTGCTAACATAACTGCACAAGGGTTTCCTAATCATCAATGAGCCTTTCAGCACTAATAGCTAACACAATGTAGCATTAGAACACAGGAGATGTCATCTATAAAATGACCCCTAAGTGTGCCCTTACCAGGCTTGATGTCCTCCATCACTCAGCCATCCGTCTTGCTACCGGTGCTGCGTTCTCCACCCACCATTGTGACCTTTACTAACTGGTGGGTTGGGTCTTCCTTTACACCAGGAGACTCCAACACTGGCCTTTACTCATTTACAAGACCCTATCAGGGAAAACCCCTCAGTCCCTCTCCAACCTCCTACAACCCTCCCATAACAACTACCACCTGAGGTCCAGTGATTTCTTAACACTTTCTGTCCCCACGGTTCGCACTGTCTTTGGCCGGAATGAATTTCTTTTCGCTTTGCTGCAGCGATCGATTGGAATTCCCTCCAAAAATCTCAGAAACTGCCATCTCTTCCATCACCTTACGTTTTTAAACAGAAGCTGCAGCAGACCCTAGCTGACCACTGCACATGCTGAATGTTTTCATTGAATTTCTAGCATTAATTTAGGGTGTTTTTAATCTGTTTAAACACTTGTGTGTAATTTTTTGTATATGTACTTGTTTATTTGTTATCTTTCTTCCTGCTGGGGCCTCTTGCCAGGTCATCATTGTAAATGAGAAATTGTTCTCAACTGAGCTTACCTGGTAAAATAAAGAATAAAAAAAAAAACAAAAAAAAAGGAGTGATGGTTGCTGGAAATGTTCCTCTGTACCCCTATGGAGATATTCCATTAAAAATCAGCCGCTTCCAGCTAGAATAGTCATTTACCACATTAACAATGTCTAGACTGGATTTATCATTCATTTAATATTATCTTCATTGAACTAAACTGATTTTATTTCAAAAATACTGACATTTCTAAGTGACCCCAAATTTTTGAACAGTAGTGTATGTCTGACATGTACACGTGATTACTTATGGTAGTTCTAGTCATAAAATTATTTGAAACACTGTGAGTTGGAAAACCATGATTTTTCTTTTAGTCCAGTAACAATATTATAGAACACAGTTGGAGATCCATCATACCTGCTCAGTGGTTGTCTCAATAATGGGCATAAATGGAAAAATCTCAATTTTAACTATTTTTTTCTCATAAAGTCTGTCTCTTCCTGGCACCAAACTCTACATTTTGAAACTTCCTATTGCTACCAATCTGTCTCTGAGTACTTAAAAACAAAGGTTTTATGATTGGTGAAATGTCGGAATAGAAAAAAAACATGGACATTTTTTGACCAAATTCAAATAACTGGCTTGTATTATTCTATCAAAGCAAGGTTGTACCATTGAAGACCAGATGTACATGACAATGAGAAAAGACAATTTCAGGACTCTAACGGCATTATTTGTCAAGTTATGACACGTCAAACATTGATCCACAGCATAATACTGCCGCCACCATGCTTCTTCTTGAAGAACGCAAAACCTAATGTTACCTATTATCCCATATTTTACACATGGTTAACTCAATCAGTGTTCACCACTTTTTAAGAAATCATTAAACTGAAGATGGTCAGGTGATGGGGCATTTTGTGAATTGAGGCGGAATGACCATAAAGTATTTTTAGAAGTGGAAGCCACCTGGTTTAGGGGATGTCAGTCTGCTAGATATTCAAGATCTTTTAGGGGATTCATGCTGATGACTTTTCCTCGATCACCAGCAGCAGGCCAATATTTGAATTTGCTCATCACTTTGTTTCAAACTTAGCTTCTGTTGCATTTGGTCACCCATTGGTTACTTGATGCTAGAACGCTAAAATGTGAAATTAAGATGGTGAACTGGATAAATATTACCTCTAAGGCATCAGCATGCAAGTCAATTTCATTTATAAAGCACATTTAGAAGGAGAAAGAGTTGAGATAGTTTTGTTCAGCTTGAATAACCGTAGTCGTAGAACATAATAAAAAACAATTTTAACAAAAACCTAATAAAAACCTAAACCAAGTAGACATTTTTTGACTAAATTTACACCATCATATAACTGGTTTGTACTATTCCATCAAAGCAGGGTTGTATCATTGAGGATCAGATGTACATATCCATGAACATACGAAATTTCAGGAATCTAACTGCATTATTTCTCAAGTTATGGCACTTCAAACATTGATCCACAGCATAAAACTGCCACCACCATGCTTCACAAAAACTGACATGACTCCACCTTCTTGTAGAACTTCTAACTCCAAACCTGTGTTGCTTGTAGTCCCAGATTTTACACATGGTCAACTCAATCAAAATTCACTACTTTTTATTTAAAAAAAAAAAAAAAAATCGGTCAAATTGAAGATTGTCAGACGTGGTGGATTCGATGAATTGAAGCAGAACTAAATGTTGAAATATGTCATAATTTAGCAGATTTTGCTGTCATTTACCATTGTCTTTTTATTATGCTTATTTGTCTATTTAAAAACACCCACCTGCACCAGCTGCAGCAGATACTTCATCACATCATCGTTGGACAGGCTCTCCAGTCTCTGCACCGCCAGTCTTCTGACAGTCTCATCTGCAAAATCCATGCTCAGCAGCTCCAGAGCCAAAGTTACATCCAGTTCCTCGGGATCCCAGTTCCCCAGAAGCCAGTGGACATCCTCGACCACTTTGTGGTTCATCCAGTCAATGTTTCGCAGGTAGTGGGGCAGGCTGGAGGCATAGTGGATGCTCTCCTCCCGGAACCTTCTCAGACAGCCTCTGTTCATGGCTGGAGATGGGGAAGAATCTGTGCTGGTTAAAGCGGACGCCTGCCAGGAGGCAGCAGATTTGGTTGAGGGGTGGCCAGAGGAGGGACTGCCAGATCCTTCAGAAGGGCTGAAGGTGTTTGGAAGAACTACAGGGAAGCTGTAGCAGTCCAGAAGGAAGCTGATAGCCATCGAGTCAGTGATGTCTGGGTTGGTAGCAGACGACAGTTTGTCTGCTTGGTAGGTGATAGCTCCTTCGTCCACGTCAAGGTAGGACCACATGTGCAGAGTGTAGGAGCCCTGGCTGAGGATAGACCTGCAAAGATGAATTAGAATGAAGTAGTACACAATTTAAATTGATGTGTTGATACAACAGTATTGCAGGAAATTACTTAAAGAGCAACTCTTATGTTGGCTTGCAAATTGATGAGGGGAGAGTATGAAGAGACTGGATTGTATGCATGTATACATTCAGTAGAGTGCCATCTACTCTAATGTTTTGTAAGGCTCGGTCAACATTTATAACCTGCATGTGATGCTAAATAAAGGACAGAACCGAAGCTATCTAATTAAAGTGAATATGCATAGATCACAATGACAGTTTTTGCATTGTTAAGTTTGAGAACACATGCAAAGTTGTAAAACTTCATACAAAAGTTTGGACAAATGACAGATGTTATTCTTTGAGATGACACGGAACCTGTTTTTAAATGGTGTCACAGAAAATTGGCTCCCTTCTGTTTCTAAACCACCATTTTTACCAATAAGAAACTGTTCATAGGAAGTGCCACCTGATGATATTTCCAGAGCTGGTAAACCTTGGGGTGACATTTAACAAGTATGGGTTCCTCAAGGCATCTGACCGAGGATCTAAACTGAAGCTAACTGACACCTACACAGAAGAATTTGTAATTAATATTAAAAAATAAACTCACCTGTGATCTATGAGGAGAAGATTGACAAAGTAGAGCACTTTCCCTTTCCCTTTCTGCAGGTCTGGTGCCTTGTTGGAGGTCTTCGGGTCTCCAGTGATTGGAGCCTTTGGATCATTGATTGTTGAAGGTCTCGGGTCTTTGGTTGCTGAGGAATTGTCACCACCACTTGCATTAATAGTGAGACCCAGCTTGGCTCCACGTGGCAGATCCCTGAGGAGAACGTCAAAGTCCAGCCACTCATTCCACAGAACTTCATCTGCAAAGGGTTTAGGAATTGACGACACTGAAGACAGAACCTTGTTTCCGTAAAGTATGGATGCTTCAACGTAAACAGACTGAGGGCATTTGCTTGGAAGTTTTGGGATATCAAAGCCGAGCAGTTTGACTCTGAGGTTTCTGTTGCAGTCCCACAAGGATATCATGAAAATGTCCTCCAAATCCTTCCCTTCCAGACAGAGATCATTGTGGGAACTGAACTGACCGCTGAAACCATCAACCAGTGGCCAGTCCACAAACTTGACGGTCTCTTCGGGGAGCTGTGACACAGGAGCCACTGATAGGTGGAGGTCCTGGTTGGTTCTCAAGCACTGTCGGACCCAGAGGAAATCACTGAGGCTGTAGTCTCCAGATAGAAACTCCTCTCTACCCGTGACTTTCAACACCACACTTTCAGAGGCGTCGTATTCAAGCCGCTGGTCTGACATGACCCTTCGGAAATATTTAAGAAGAACATCCGGCATTGTACTCAAATCCACCTGTACGCTGAAGCTGATCTTGCTCATGTAATGAAAGTTGACGCGAAGCTTTCTATTCAGCCAGACCTGTAAGTCTGCCGGTAAGGGGACAGAAGTTATCCAAGGTTCTGTGGCGTACAACTCGTCATCCCGATTCCTCAGCTCTTGTCTTCTGGGAGATGTCAGTTTCCTGCGGGTGAATGTGAGTTCGCTGAGTCTATCAGACGCTTCGTACTCCAGGTCGTGTCCAATCAGATATGTCAGACACTGCTGCTGTTTCTTCTTTACCTCGAAATCAACAGCCACCAGAGCTTTTACCAGTATGTGGGCCAACAGACACTGGGAGTCATCACATGACCAAGGAATGTCTAACGTCCTGATAACCTGACAGTCATCGTAGGCTTCGTACCAGTCATCCCCCCGGGCATATAGCAAAGTGTACTTCTCTGGATCCAGTATGGCAAATGGGTCCGGATGACAACCTTGCAACTGTACCTGAAGAGAGAGAGTCCAGGTTTTCAAAGATGTTGATAGTTGAAACTTGATAGTCTGTAGATTCACAGTCATCCAGGTCATGTTAATCATAGGAGCAGAATGTTTCTGCTTTGTTATCAGTAAACATTGTGAGAATGTTTCACAGAGGAACATTCTATAATCTGCTCCCTCAATGACTTCCCCAGAACATATGTCACCATACAGGAACATCTGATTAAGAACATTCTGTCATCGAAGGTCTCAATACGTTCCCTAAACAACTTCCCCTAAATGTCCTCAGAAATTTGCAGAAAAAATGTTCCACCTTTGTTAATATTTCACATTACAGGAACGTCTTACAAAGAATGTTCTGTCATGGGAGGTCTCGACAACATTTGGAAAACATTTATTGAATGTTCCTGGAGAACGTTCTTCCTTTATCATGGGACACTGTGGGAATGTTTTGTAGAAGAATGTTCTATAATGTGTATAAAGTGTGCTACCTTTAATATATCACATTATAGGAACGTTATGAAACGTTCTGTATAAAAAAAACATTCTGTCATCTGATGCCTCGACAGACAGACAGACAGACAGACAGATTCACAGACAAACGGACGCCGATCTTCACATAACTCCACCGTTCCTTGGCGGAGTAATAATCCATGTACAAAATACTAAAACGTGCAGTTGTTGTGTAAATTTACTTGTTCTGAGACCAAATCTAAAAAAAAAAAAAACTAGGAGAAAATAATGTTTGATTTATTAAAAAAAAAATCTCTCTCTCTCTCTCTCTCTCTCTCTCTCTCTCTCTCTCTCTCTCTCTCTCTATATATATATATATATATATATATATATATATATATATATATATATATATATATATATATATATATATATATCAAATAAGTCTGGAGTTCCCCCTAAAATGTAATTTTTCTCTTGTCCTGCCCCCTGATGACCACATTGAATCACAAATAAAACAGTTAAAATGAAATTTAAATCTCCTTTTTTGGTGTTATTTTTTTCATTGATGTCTCTTGAAATTGTGGGAACTTTTTTTAATCAACATAATATTGTAAATAATAATTATTATGCATGGAATGTGAGTCCCTTAACAACCCTGGTAGCATAACCTTTTTAGCTGGTAGCAGAAGAAGAAAACAGTGAATCACATGACAGAACATTGTCAGCCTTGATTGAATGTCTCACTCTACCTCATATTATCAGGATCAGACTAATTCTTTGGACTGTTTTCCATCAGTCAGTTTGTCCTCTTGGTCAGCAGTAACAGCAGCTAAATATCTAGCTTCTACTGCTGAGAAAAAGATCACATTAGCATGGATTAGCAACCCTGTTACTGTGATTAGAGTAGGGTTAGCAAACAACACAGAAAACATGGAATAAAAATGCTACCATTGATGTCTAAGCCTTTGATAGTTTATTACCTATTATTGATCAATATGGAGCAGAAAATTGTAGAAGAGAAGGTTTATTTTTCAAAAATTTCGCATCCCAAATGTCCTCCAATTCTGGAATGACCCAAGTGAAAATTTATTCGAATTCTACAATTAGAACTTGTAGGTAATGTTAGCTAATGTTGTGGCAACGTTCCCTGCTAGCAGAGCAGATATACTTCCTTTCAGCAGGGGTTCGCTTACCTGCATACAGATGTGCAGCCGCAGCTGGTAGACGCTGCACTGTGCAGGGAGGACGACAGAAACCGTCTCACAACCAAAACCGGCACCGTAACCTTCATCAGTAGACGTCTGCGAGGAACCAGACCCAGGTTTAAACTCACAGATAAACTTCAGGTTGTTCTCTGAGCAGCTTTGCTTTGCCATTGCCATTTCACTTGTATCACCTCTACAGTATAACAGTTGAAGTGTAGAGTGATAACGAAGCAAATCATGAAGGCTATTCTAGTGTTACGGCAGTCTGTACCTGTCTGACTGTGAGACTGCACCTTCCCTTTTTTAGACTTCCTCATTCTTTAATAGCACAGCTGCCAGACACCAGCACAGACATAATTACTAACAGAGCATTTACTGACATTGAGTTTACTTCCTTGTTCCCTTTTGTTGCACTCATAAGAACTCACAGTGACATTTCTGACATGTTTTTGTATTTAGATAACACTGAGCAAAAGGCCGGGGGAAAAGCTACCAGCTAGTAACAAAGAGGAAGATGAAGTGAACTTCTGCATTTCAGAGCAGTACTCTGTGCCTACGGGAATTCATCAAACCCGTTTGGTTTGTTTGGCTTGCTTTTGTGTGAAAGCTCCGTAGAGTGGAATGTGGATGGGCTTCATTTTCAACTGTGATGCAATTAATGAATTTTGAATGTGTTTTGGAGGAAAATATCCCAAATGTATCAGTGGGGACGCCCAAGATGGATGGTAGGATGGGAAGAGAAAGAGATCAGAAACATTATTTTGTTTTCCAACTGAAAATAAATTGGTCTGATATTCAGCTTATCCAACATACGTGTAGATTTTTACTAAGTGCTGTGAGATTACTGCAACATCATTAACATTGTCTGTGCATAGACAGACAACCATGAAAACTCACACAAGAGAAAAGTCTCAGCTGAGCAGCAGGTTTTCTGCTGTGAACCAACATTGTGAACCAGTACACCACCCACGTATTAAATTAATAGCAGCCTTACATCACCTTTTCTATATTTTATACTGATACACAGTACAATACACTACAATACAATAACTTTATTATTCCCTGAAGGGAAATCAATAACAGAGAATACAGAGCACTTACAGAAAAATTTAAGTCAGGACTTTGGGGAGACCAGTCTAGAACCTTCATTCTAGCCTGATTGAACCATTTCTTTACCACGTCTGATGTGTGTTTGGACTCATTGTCTTGTTGAAACATCCAACTGTGTCCAAGATCAAACTTCTGCTGATGGTTTTAGGTTTTAATCCTCCTTCTTCATTATTCCATTTACTTCGTGTAAAGCTCCACAGAGCATGATACTGCCACCACCATGTTTGATGGTAGGTTTGGTGTTCTTGGGGGTAAAAAAAAAAAAGTCTAACACTCGCATAAGACAGTCTGAAACCAGTCCTAAAAAAGTCAAAAACCAGTGCAAAGTCGAGACCTAATCCAAACCTAAACTGATCATGAAAAAAAGTCCAAGACCCGCCAAGACAATCTAAATCCAGTCCTAAGTCAGGGCCAAATCTAGTGTGAAGTAAATTCTTAACCAACTCTAAATCACATCCAAAACAAGCACAGAACCAAGACTGAAACCAAACATAAACCAGTCCCAAGAAAGTCCAATACCAGTCCAACATACAGTTTAACCACAAGAATACCAAACCTCCCATCAAGCAGCTGCTGACCTTCTACAGGTGCTCCATGGAGAGCATTCTCTGCCATGGCATTCAGGTGTGGTTCACAAGCTGCACTGAGGCAGACAAGAAAGCTACACACAGTCATCAGAAAATCATCAATACACAGCTGCCATCTCTCACTGACTTACACAACGCCTGCTGCCTGGGCATGGGCCACAAACACTACCCACCCAGGTAACCACCTGTTTACTCTGCTGCCCTCAGGGAGGCGCTACAGGTCCATCAAGACCCGCACCTCCAGACTGTTAAACAGTTTTTACCCCTGTGCCATAAAGCAGCTGAACCAGTGCAATAAATTCCAGTGCAATAACTCTTGAACCGGTACATTTAGCATGGGCAATGCAGTTTTGTGTGGGTTTGTGCAATATTTATTTTCTGTTATTTATCTATTTATTTTCATACATATATAATATATACTTTGCATAGTATATATATATTTTTAATTCATATATTTTATCTGTATCTTTTGTCATTGTTTTATCCCACGAAGGAGTTGCACTCAAAATTTCGTAGTACATATGTCCAATGACAATAAAGGCATTTGATTTGATTTGATTTGATTTGATTTGATTTGATTTGAAGCATGGTGGTGGCAGTATCATGCTCTGGGGCTTTCTAGAAGTGCTTCTGGACTGGTTTCAGACTGTATGTTGGACTGGTTCTGGACTTTCTTGGGACTGGTTTGTGTTTGGTTTCAGTCTTGGTTCTGTGCTTGTTTTGGATGTGATTTAAAGTTAATTTAGGATTTATTTTACTCTGGATTTGGTCCTGGATGAGGACTGGTTTCAGATGGTCTTGAACAGGTCATTTTTCAGGAGTAGTTTAAGTTTGGTTTTGATCCAGATTTTGTATTAGTTTTTGGCTTTTTTAAGTACTAGTTTTGGACTGTTTCTAAAACTGGTTTCAGTTTTGGTTTTGGACTGGTTTCAGACTGTATTCTGACAGGGTCTGAACATTTTTTGGACTGGTTTAGGTTTGATTTTGTTCCTGGTTTTAGAACTTTTAGGACTGGTTTAGGAACACCAGACCTACCATCAAGCATGGTGGTGGCAGTATCATGCTCTGTGATACTGGAGCTTTACACAAAGTAAATTGAATAATGAAGACAGAGGATTAAAACCTAAAATCATGAGCAGAAAGTTGATCTGAGACACAGTTGGATGTCCAAGATCAACCCAGCACTGGAAAGAAAGACAATACAATAGAAATCCTTTATTAATCACCAAGGGCAAACAAACAGGTCAGTGCAAGTTATTTTTCTCATCCAGTGTTGACTTCGTTGCTGTGTGGCTGCTGAACTGTGTGAACAGCAACCACAGTCCTGTTTCTTTTTGATCACACTTTCTAATATTGGATCATTTTCCCCAATTAATAAATTACCAAGTATAACATTTTTGTGTTGTTTGTTTCATTGGGTTCTCTCTCTTAACTTTTAAGATTTGTGTGACTCTCTGCTGATATTCAGGTTCACATTTATACAGAAATACAGAAAATTCTAAATGCCCCACACATTTTAAAGGATCCACTTTCTCTGTGTTTGTGAAAATGCAGAACAAAGTAGCTCAGTGCTGTTACTCACATGGCAGTCTGGACCCAGAACTGAGCCGGAGATACATAACATCTGCAGCAACACTCTCAATTATAGAGTCCTCTGAAGTCACATAAAGCAGCTTCTCACTGACTGATCACAGCAAACATAACAAAATACATTTCTATGAGTTACACAGGTGCAACTTTACATTCATCTTTTTGCATAAAATATGAATACACGATTAATCTTCAGCACAAAGAGCACCTCCTGCTGTTCCTAAATAACAGATTTAACGTGTCCTTTGGATTTTTTTGCAGCTTGATTAAAATACTGCAGCAAGAGTCGAATTCAGCTCTTTCTCTTGTGTTCCCTGATTGCAGCTGCTCCAGAGGCAATGACAAGTCAAGCATCGGGTTTGAGCGGATGGTTTCTATTGGTCGTACTGTAAAACACGCAGAGCTCCGTCTAAGCCTCCTGAGCTCGGTTCTGATGCGCACCGTCTCCAACTCTCTCCGCTACATCCGCGACCTCCTCCGTGACCCGGTGGATCAGGCGGCGCAGCGCCTGGCGCACCTCCGCGTTCCTCAGCCCGTACTGCATCGGGTTGATGCACGGCGGCACCATGAGCATCATGAGCAGGGACACGTGGAGCACCGCCGCCGTGGCCGTGGGTGCGGGCTTCACCGTGCACACGTCTCCAGCCTGAGAGGAGCGTCCCGTCATCGCCGCGTTGCCCCGAACCTCCCACAGCGCGTCCGAGACCACTTTGAGCAGCAGCGGCAGCAGCTGCATCAGGAACATGCCGCAGTCCAGCAGCACCGTTTTACGCGCCTTGTTGTTGTCCGCGTTGAACGGGATCACCGCGTTACGCGCGTCCTGGTACATCCTGCAGTAGGAAAAGAAGAAAACCATCAGGCACAGCAGCAGCGTCACGGTGCCCACCACTTTGCGGAAGATGGCAGAGGATCGGGGAAAGCCCATGTGCTGCTCCATCATGTCCGGCTCGCACAGCAGCCCCATGGTGACCGACCCGCTGCTCTGCGCGCCGCCGGTGTGCAGCAGCGCCATGGTGACGACCCCGACGGCGATGGAGAACATCCAGATGAGGGTCAGGACTCTCCGCAAGCACGCCTCGGTGAGAATGACCAAGTAGTGGATGGCGCGGCACACGAACAGGTACCGCTCCAGAGCCATGCAGGTGATGGTGAGGAGGCTGGTGAAGATGCTGGTTGATCCTATAAAATACTGAACGTAGCACCAGGTGCGGAACGGCATCGTGCGTCGCTGGACCAGAGAGTGGATGACCGCCGGGCCGAAGGTGGTGATCTGCATGAGGTCGCTCAGGATCAGGTTCTTCACTAAGGTGAAGCGCGGCTGCCAGGAGAGCTCCTCGGACCACCACACTGCCAGCAGGGTGAGAAGGTTCACCAGGAACGAGAAGAGAGTGAACAGAACAAAACCGCAGACGAGCGCCGGCACCGCCTGACCGTAGGGCAGGATGGAGAGGAAGAGGCATCCCGCCGTGTCCAGCGGAGGCTCGGTGAGGTTCTGTCCGCTGGAACAGTCGGTGAGGTTGCGGGTCTCCAGCATCACAGCTGTTGGTGTCTCAGCCTCAGCATCTTATTCTGGCAGCAGCATCCTCCTCATCCTCTCTGGTCAGCTGCACACCTGGACTGAGACACTGTGGACACAAACCCACGCCCACACTTCTGTGCGCAAACTGGTGCGTTCTAAAACAAGAGCGCTCCACAATGTGGAATATATCCATAATATATGGTGCATGTTTAAGCCTGATGTGTGGAAATGCATGTGACAAAGAGCAGAACTGATTTATCTGGACCGAATAGTGTTTACATGCAAATACACACAACTTTCTGTCTGTTGTTAAACTTTTCTTATTACTGTGATCAAAGAAATGTTTGCAGTAGAACCAGATTTTACTGAAGCTGCAACGATTATGCCACCAGTTGTCTGATTTGATAACTGATTAGTTGGTTTGAGTCAATTTTAAAGGTAAAAAGTCAAACATTTCTGACTCCAGCTTCTTAAATTAGAACTTTTTGTTGTGATGTCAGGTTTTGATAGTGAAACTGGCTCCAGCTCCAGATTACAGTGTTCTAATGTTTCTGATGTTTGGTCTAACGTCATAGTTTAAGATGAGATAAGCTTTTATTAATGCAGAAATTTGGGGGGAAATTAGTTTTTTGTATAACAGCAAAATAAAAAGTAGGAAAAAATACACATAAGCAGTGATTCTTCCTTGTGCATTTTTAGGATATTGCAGAGGGGAAAAAATCCTCTGGATGTGGAAAACAACAGTATTGCTCATGTTAATGGTACTGCATCAGTAGAAATACTCATATAAGAAATACAGATGTTACACAGATTCTTGTCATTCTTACAATATTTTTTTCACACACACGAGAATCTGTGCATATAGTGCTCAGATTCTCGTATATGTGGGAAAAACTGCTTAAATCCAGCTTTTACGGAACACACTGATGGTCAGACTTTTCCTGCATGTATGTACAAAATGTCTGATAAAGGTGTTGTTTGATCCACAACTAACAATGTTTAGTTTACTTTGTTTTTTGTTGTTTATTATAAACTAGACAGCAAACTAAATACTCTTGGTTGTGTACCAAACGGGACCTTTTTCTGACATTTTCTCTGTCCATCTGTACAGATATCACACAGATTTTTGTGTATGTGGAAAAATCAAGTGTTTTTAAATGTATAAAATCTTCACAGTGGACTAGTTGAATGTGTAATCTTGACACAAGAGTGTCACTTCAACTGTAATTTTCATGATTTATGGATGTGCATAATGGATAAAATAGAGAAAATGATCTCTTTTGCATTCATTCTCTGAGTTACAATCTTTGAAATATGACTTTAATGTATGACATAGAGTCATTTTTATGCACTGATAATGTTTCAGTGACAATGTTGAGCTGCAGTCAGTACTTGGCAAATGGAAAACTGCTTTATATGAGCGTTTTAAAGGGCTGGATCAGTTCTGATGTGGAACTCAGAGCAGCTAAAATAATGCAGAGACATGAGGATAATTACTTTCTATTACAATCTCTTTTTTTGAGCACCACCTCCAGCTAAAAGCATTTCCTTTCACTCTTGTCTGAATAATAATAATAAGAAGAAGAAGAAGAAGAAGAATTTAAACATAACTTTCGTTTAAATCTATTTATTCTCTTAGCACCAAAAATACACAAAAATCTGAAATTAATCAGTAACATCAACGTCAATCATATTCTTTCACAACGTAGTCACTGTGAGCATCAGGTGGGTTGAATTACACTAATAATAATGTTTTTAGTATGTTTTTTGTGTGCAATGCAGGAAACGTATTAAAGCATGTTTTATGTCAGGAAAACTGCAATTCCAGCTTTTCTATGTGGTTATTTATGGACAGTTTCGGCTGTTCTTTGCATGCGTTCTCTCTCAGCTGATTCTTTAAAAACAGATTTCTAATGTTCTGATTCAATTCAGTTAAATTCAATTTTATTCATATAGCGTCAATTACAGTTCAAATTGTCTCAAGACGCTTTACAGAACCCATATGCCTGAACCAACAGAGCAGCCCTAAGGCGACAGTGGCAGGAAAAAACTCCCTTTTAACAGGGAAAAAACCTCAAGCAGAACCCGACTCTGGATGTGGAGGAACCCATCTGCTGCTGGCCGGCAGGTTGAGAAGGACAGAAGAGGTAGAGAGGCTGGTGGACAAGGAAACATATAACAAGCACTGGGATACATGCATGATACGAGTAACATAGAGGATACATACAAAGTACAAGCTAGCATTGAAATTACAGTAGAATTACATAGTTTACTGTTATGACGTACGGCTCTGGTATTAATTAAACATATATAGCTGGTAGTGAGATGCAAACAGAATGTAGATGAGCAAATGAAGTATAGTGAGGATGATGAAGAGTAGACTGGTGGAAATGCTGGAAGCAGTGGGCTGGAGGAAGGTCAGCAGCAGCAGCATCCCACAGATGGAGACTAGGCCAGTAGGTGGGAGAACCACCCCAGATCTGAAGCATCCAGCATCCAGCTCTGGGACCAGGGACACTCGGAGAAAGGACACAGAAAGAAACAGAGTGAATGTAATGCAATAATGGTATATATAGTAAATACATAGGTAGTTAGAGAAGGGCTCAGTGCATCCAGAGAGGTTCCCCAGCAGCCTAGGCCTATAGCAGCATAACTAGGGGCAAACTAAAGGGACGTCAAGAGGGGAAGTCAGTTGCACCCCATACATGCGGACTATGTGAGATTTAGGACCATCTAAAGCCTTGGATGTTGGCCAAAATACTCCAAGTAGTTCTAAGATGAAGAAATAGTCAACTGTACCAAATTTCAAAATCAAATGTGGTTTTCTTAAAAAAAGAAAAATCACCTTTTCTGCTATATTATCTAGAGCCATTTGCAAAGATAAAACAGTATAATGACACTAATTGGGCTCAATTCAGCACCAGTGTTGGACTTCTTTGAACAGCAATTAAATTACACAAGGCAGCTGAAACATCTCTTGTGACAAGGCTGTCTTTCATATCTGACTGAAGTGGGACACAGGCTCCCTCAAAACACATTAGAAATGAATTGGCATCTGTTACTGCAAACCAGAGGTAAAGTTTTATCACTAATTTACAATTGCAGCTTCTTTTTTCGTTTATAATAAATAAACTTTTCCTATGACCATTTCTTTCTTTGGAAATGAGAAAAAGTGACAAGATATGACGTTATATTGATGAAAATGGAGAGAGATAGGTCTATTTGCTGAAAATATTAAGAGCAGGAAATGCTGGGATACTGCTCTATGCAAGATGCATGTTAATTGGCAGGGATCTTGAAGTTACAGGAGAGGAATTTATCTGAAAATGTGACATGTGGATGATGTGTGTAGAAGGCTGACATGATGATGATCCACAATAACAGAAGGACAAAGTCACTCTGCTGCTTTTAGAGAAAAGCTGATTGATGAGGACAAAGTAATGTTGAGCTGCACATTCAGAACCTGAACACATCTGATGGATCATCAATGATTTTATCTGCATCTTTTATTCTTTATTCAGATTAAAGCGCTGCAGTTTGTCAGAGATCAGCTGTGATTCTCTGGTCTCAGCTCTGAAGTCCAACCCCTCCCATCTGGAACATCTGGACCTGAGTAAGAACGACCTGCAGGATTCATCAGTGAAACATCTGTTAGATCTTGTGGAGAATCCAGACTGCAGCCTGAAGACTCTGAGGTCAGTAGAAGGTTCCATCAGTCTCTGCTGCTTCCAGCAGTTTTCTACTAAACACAGTCAGTATCAAAGCAAAGATCCAGAGTCTCCTGTAAACCTGCAGCTTCTCAGTGAAGCTCTGAGAGCAGAATGGAGACAGAAACACAGAGACAGCAGTCAGCCAATCAGAGGAGCCACAAGCTTGTTGTCATGGTGTGTTTGAGTGGATGTGAAGCCGACTGTTGTTGTTGTGTTGATGTGTTGAGGAAAAAAAGCTGATTCCAGCTGCCAGCCTTCCAGATGTGCAGAGACAGTGGTCCTCCTTCATCAGAGTGTCCATCAGATGTGGTCTCACTGCTTGTTGTCTCATTTCAACAGTGATCAGCTCAGTGTTTCCTCCAGGATTGTTTTCAGCAGTGGGCGAAGGCTCTCTGGGGAGCCGTCGCGGCGTAAACAAATGACACTGGACTGCAGATTTTGCTTTTACAACTTATTTATTTAATGGCCAGTGTGATTGCTTTTTAAAGGTTAAATGTAAAAATAAAAAATAAAATTAAATAAATTAAAATAATACAATAAATAATAATTTCTTGATTGGGCTGTAAAATTAGTGGCAAAGTTTGCACCCAGGCTCAGAAAAATGAATTTTCCCCCTTTTTTGTAAAAGAGCTCTAAAGCTCTGTTATAGGGAAATTCTGAGAGCTGATGCTCAGCATCATACAGGCTGCAAGGTGATCCCTCTGCTGCCTGTTTCCTTCTGATGTTCAGCATCATACAGGCTGCAAGGTGATCCCTCTGCTGCCTGTTTCTTTCTGATGTTCAGCATCATACAGGCTGCAAGGTGATCCCTCTGCTGCCTGTTTCCTTCTGATGTTCAGCATCATACACGCTGCAAGGTGATCCCTCTGCTGCCTGTTTCTTTCTGATGTTCAGCATCATACAGGCTGCAAGGTGATCCCTCTGCTGCCTGTTTCCTTCTGATGTTCAACATCATACAGGCTGCAAGGTGATCCCTCTGCTGCCTGTTTCCTTCTGATGTTCAGCATCATACAGGCTGCAAGGTGATCCCTCTGCTGCCTGTTTCCTTCTGATGTTCAGCATCATACAGGCTGCAAGGTGATCCCTCTGCTGCCTGTTTCTCAAGTCAGTCTTCACCTACAAACACTAATGAGATTGTTTCACTCAATTTCCTACACCCTAATCTTTTTAAAATTGTTTCTAGTTTGTGTCTGATGATATATTATTACATGTCTTACCCTGCTGATTGTTGAAAAATCCCTCTCACAGTTGACATTAGAGATGGGAACCGTCAGGGCATTGGCTGCCAGCTGGCTCAAGGAGGGATACAGCTGCACCCCTCATCATTCTGGGATGACAGTTTTTCTGTTGTCGTTAGTTGGTCAATATCCTGAAACACATTAAACACAGCAGGACGACATGTCATTAAATAGGTTCCTCCATCATCTTTCTGCTGAACTCCCCCATTAAGTTGGACCTAAGATTTTACCTGAAGAGCTCCTGTGAGTAAATGCTGCTTGTAGGATGATCATTCCTGCAGCAGAGTGGTTTCAGGCTGCAGGAGTTTTTTGGACAAGGTCTTGAGGTCTTCAGTGACGACAGCATCATCTTCTTTAAGTGCTTTGGGTCCCAGCACATGGAAAGCTCCAGTTTTCTTGAGGTTTTGAAATCTGCTGTCCAGGAGACCATCCAGATATGGCCTCATTACCTAAACATGGAACATAAAAGAAAATGAGGACTGACTTTGATTAACTGAAACCTTTACACAGGGAGATAAGCTAAGAGACTGGTCTCCTTCCCAGAAGTGCCCTGTTGAGGCATTTTGACTTCAAATATTGAGTTGAGTTCATTCAACTCGTTAATTAAGTTCACAGGAAACAGTATAATCCCCATTAATGTTCACCTTGGCTTGAAAAAATGACCATTATTTTACAACCAGTTCTGTTTGTTTTGTTAAATTACAGACAATATCTAGTCAAATCCTGGAAAAAGGTATTAACTTATAACTGTAAATAGTGTCCACATCAAAAATGTGTATTTTAATGGTAATTTGTTCTTTTACAGCATTTTACTGTATTTAAATCAGTAACAAATCTGATTACTTTACAGATATTTGCCCTCATTTTAAAGACGATATATGTATATTAAAGACTGAAATGATAAATATTTTAACAGTCAATTTACGTATTTGCTGTGTTTTGTTAAATTACAGATCATCACAGAAAAAAGTGTTCATTTCTTTGGGCTGTTGGCTGTAAAGAAAAAAGATGATGAAAACTGTCAAATGTCCACATCAAAATTCGGTACTTAAATAAACAACCATTTGTTGTGTTGTGGGTTTTTTTGCACCATTTGACTGTTAAATTACACTCTTGTTTACTGAATTTAAATCAGCAAAAAATGCCATTTTTACAGATATTTGAAAGACAAATATTTGAAAGACAAACTATGTATGTACTATGTTTTCACAGAGTTGCAGTGTTTTGTTAAATTACAGATAATCTGTAATAAAATCAGGAAAAAGTGTTCATTTCTACATTTTGACTGTACAACAAAAACAGCCAAAACTGTCCAATAATGTTCACATGAAAAATCATTCTTTTTCAAAATAATAAATTGTTGTTGTACAAGTGTGACCATAAAAATGACTCCATTTTACTGTTTTCAAATTAACAGCAACTATTCCAATAATTGACAGGTATTTGCTGTCATTTTGTAAGTTTTTGATGTTGTGTTTCCCTGTTCAAACATTTCCTCTGGCCTCCTTGCTGCCAGATGTTCACCGTTCCTTTCCAGATATTTTTTCCAGTGTGGAAGTTGATGTCAGGTTGCAGAGTGCAGTAAGTTTCAGGACGTTTGTCAGGATTAGATCTGAGTTGACTTTCTAGTTCCAGCTGCAGTTAAAGTTGTTGAGCTTCTCTACCTGCAGCACATTGAGCTGATGAGAACAAAGTGTCCTGGAAACATGTCAGCTGAAGCCTTGGTGTCCAGAGAGAGTTTCATGAAGCACAGGTGAAGGATTTTTCCAGCATCACATAGAAATCCAGTTTAATCCTCAAAGGTCCAGAAGCAGCTTATTCAGCTCAGAGTTCATATTTAATGTCAACATCCTTTGACCTTTCTGAGCTAAAGTAAATACTTGTGCTAGTTTCTCTCTTCTTCACCTTCAGCTGGTTCCTGGTGTGCAGAAGCTTCCAGATCACTAATATTCTGTTTTCTGAGCTGCTGCTGCTGCTTTCTTGAAATCCCAGCAAAGATTTTCAGCTGGATTGAAATCCAGGACTGAGACGAACCTCCAGGACTTTCCAGGAAGGATTCCTGAAGCAGGCTTTGGTGGATGTTTGCTTTGGATTCTGGTCCTGCTGAAAGTCCAGTGAGCTTCAGTTTCCTCACATTGTTCTTCTAAGTGTCCTGGTGTTGGAGAGAATCCATGCTGCTGCTCACATGCTCCAGTTTAGCAGCTTCAAAGCCACCAGCAGGACTGTTGATGCTGTTCTTCTGGTCCTTCTGCCTCCAGATGTTCTGCCCAAACAGTCCACTTCAGTCTCATCAGTCCATCAAATTCTCACAACTCTGTTTTATTCCACACATGAAGAGCTTGTTGTTGAATGTTGTGAGACTTTATTTGCTACCTTTATCAGGTCCTGCAGCTCTTTGTCAGGAATCAGACTTTTCTTCAGCTGCTGCTGTCAAACTTGTGCTTCCTCTGGAGGAACTTTGCTCTTTATTCCACAAACAGGAAGGTTTTCTGCTGCAACAGGAGTTTAAACTTGTGTCTGACGCTGCCAACTGTGTCTCCTGGAAATCATTTTTGTTCTGTTTGGTGCAGTGGAATGGTTTCTTCTTTGTCTTTTCCATGGTTGTTGGTCAGTGTAGATGCACAGATGTGTCCTGCAGTGTCCTCCATGATGTCTTTACCAAAACTGTGACATCAGAGAGGCGTGACACACTGCTGGAACATACAAAGCACGTCAGCAACAGCACTGACAAATGTTTGTATGTGATTTATGATGATTAATATGGATGTAGGTCACACTTTATCTGTCTAGTACTATAGTGTGTGCTGCCACTTTGATTATTTACACTGAAATGAAAAGGTCTCCAGCATCTGCATGTTGTCACCACATTGGGTCACGCTGTGACTTGAATTGTCAGTAAATATTTTCTCTGAGTTGTCATGAACTCTGTTGTGCTCATCTGACAGAGATGATAAAACACACAGGGAGGTTATTATACAGCAATGGACAGAGGATGCTTCTCTGACGTTGCTTTTAACTGATGGCTATGAGGTGATTTCTGATTTTGTTAGAAACCTGTTGTCTCCTCACTTGTCCTCCTCCTCCACTTGAATCTCTGCAGGGAGGAGAGGAGTCAAGGAAAGGAATGAAGGATGTGTGTAATTAGTGAAATGAGACGAGGGGATTGTCCAGTAGCCGTCTGCAGCTTTCAGGACCACACTCCTACTGACTGGGGTTTTAGTGCCACCTACTGAGTTGGATAACAAAGGAAGTAACAGCATTTCTGGCCAGCATGGACCAAAGTCAGAATGTACTGAATGTGTTTTTATTTGTCCATTTGAAGTTTGTTCCACATTGAAAGCAGTTCTGGGGCCTGAACTACAACATGAGCTCAACATACCTGGGGAATCTGTTCATTATCTGGCTTCACTGAACCCAACAAAGCAGGTTATCAACTCAGGATGTTTTTTTTTTTTTTTTAAAGAATCAGCTGAGAGAAAACACATGCAAAGAACAGCCGATACTGTCCATAAATAACCACATAGATAAGCTGCAAGTGCAGTTCTCTTTATATTGCGTGCATTCTCTCTCAGCTGATTCTTTAGAAATAGATTTCTAATGTCTTGATGCAGAGAGTCACAGTACAACAGTTCATTATGCAGGATTAAACCTGCATTAGTCCATCAGCATGGTTTGGTTGTAAGAAGTTTTGTGAGCTCAGATTCATTCTGGATTTCTACTGTGCAACAGAGGGCATCGTAGATTGTGGAAACTTCAGGAAAAAAAGGTGCAGACTGTCCTCTGGTGCTGCAGGAGGGTAACTGCACTGCAGAGGTAAACACTACGAATATAATATGAGGCAGGATTTATGCTGCATGGGCCAGATTTAGTCTTTTAAATAGGAGAAAACACGACACAGTTATTGAGCTTTTGGCCAAAGATTCATGCCGTCTACTTGTGCACAAAGTGAATAAAGGACGCATGAAACCACAAATTGTAATTTCTACTTGGTTCTAATTTACACAAAACATTACAGAGTAGCATGTCAACATAAACAGGAAATGGAAAAAATGAGAAAACTGTTCTGATTAAGATTATCTAAAAGTTATTATGATTCATCATGCAGGGAAAATAGATGTTCAGACCAAATTTAATGGCATTTTTAGTTCCCTTCTCTTTCGATTTTCACTGTTTATGTTATTAATACTGACTATGTACTGCATATATCCTCAATATCATCTCCTATCTATTGTTCATACTGTTCATGTTGTATATATACTGCAATTTTCTCATAGCGTTAATACTGTTTATACTGTTATATATATATGTAATCCATGTGTTGCTGCTGCTTTTGCACATCTGGTTAGATGCTAAACTACATTTGATTGTCTTCGTACTCTGTGTAATGGCAATAAAATCGATCTGATCTAATCTAGTATCTATAATATATAATATATTATAACATAATATTATATAGTTGTGACATTTCACTCATAATTACAGATATAAACCTCATAGTGACGCTACAGAAAACCTCATAACTTGCAAACAAACTTACCCTGACTACAGTTCATCTATATGATAAAGATTAAATATGGGAGGTACTTCAGAAAACAAAGCTTGAGCAGTTGTAGTTATGGTTACAAATGACCACAGAGGGTTTAAGTCATACAAGTCCACTGCAGGTCTCAATAAAAGGTGACATCAGTGTGTTTTCTATCCGGGTTTCCAGCTCGGTACCGGACGGTGCTATAGAGGTCTATAGGAAAAGGAAGGGACAGAAAGAGAGACATAAGAGGAGTGAAGGGATCAGGATGGAGGGCTGCAGGGGGAGGAGCGATGGCATAACTCCAGCCTTATTTAGGGTGTGTTTGTCTGGAGGACTCAGCTGCTGCCTGGGGAATGTCCAGGAATAGACGGAGGTACGAGAGAGGAACGTAGAAAGAGATGAAACAGAAAGAAAACCGATGCAAATACATGAAAACACCACTTTCCTCTTGGTGTTCCTTTAAAAAACATAACCCAAAGTGATCTAACTCCTTCACACCTTTCGTTTTCCTTGTAGATGAGAAGCGCTGCTGGGAAGTCTTCAGCCTCAGCTGCTGCTGTCAGTCAGTCAGCAAACATTCGCTCGGTGACGGAGGTGACATAAGTGGGACGGCATGGAGGCTGAAGTTGCACTAAAGTCCTCCGGGGAAGGAAGGGGTGATGACTGAGAGGGGTGAGGGGAGGTTAAGATGGAAAGAGGAGACGGCGAGGATCAAAACCTGGAAAACAGTAGGAGGGTGGTGGAAAGATTAGAAAGGGGAAGGAATAAAAGAGGAGGGAAAAGGTGTAAAGGGTGATGAGTGTAAAGGGAGAGAGATGGGATGATGATGTATTATTTTTACAAGACGAACAATTGACTCGTGTTTTCAGCCTCGTGGTGCACGTGATGTGTTTAATTTAACATTAACAAACTGGCAAAAAACACAAAATACAGCTAAAGGTTGGTGGGAAAGTCATTACAAGGGAATGAATCAACTTTGACTAACATTACATACAAATGTTTGAAAGAAAACATTTTAATCTAATGTTCAAAGATTATTTTTCATTTTAAATAATGTTCCTGTGAGGTTACAAATTAACCAAGACAGAATGTGAGATTATATTCCTTGATAACAAAAGAGGAACGTTCTCAAACAGCATTGAAAAAATGTTTGATGTTTTTGAGGCCTCAGAAGACAGAACGTGTTTTTATAAAACGTTCATGTAATTTAAAATATCAGCAAAGATGGAACATTTTTCCTGCAATGTTCTGAGGATGTTTTATGGATGTTGCTGTTGAGAACGTTCTTCTATAAAACGTTCTCACAGTGTCTCATGATCACAAAGGAAGGACGTTCTCAATGCAACATTTGGAAAATGTTTTAAGAACACATTTAGGGCATCTTCCAAGAACTTTATCCTGCATTTAAGAAGAACTTTCTGGGATCTAAAAGCAAACTTGACAAACTTAACTTAAACTTAACATTACTAGAACTTTCTCAGAATGTTATATTTGAAAAAAAAAATTCTAGCCAGGTTTAGCAAGAAGGAAACGTTCCCACAACTTTACCTACTAGTTCTAGTAATGTTTGAAAGAAAACATTTTAATCTGATGTTATAAGAATGTTTTAAGGATATTTATCATTTCTAATAATGTTCCTGTGAGGTTAAAAGTGAACTACAACAGAACATTTTAACATTCAGAGGATGTTTGGCAGATGTTGTCAGATTATGTTCCATGATAATAAAAGAAGAACGTTCTCAGAACATAATTCAATTAATGTTTTCCAGATGTAGAAGGAATGTGTTTTTATAAAACGTTGCTGAAATTTAAAATATTAACAAAGGTGGAACATTTTACCTGCAATGTTCTGAAGATGTTTTGGAGATGTAAATTTTGAGAACGTTCTTCTATATAACGTTCCCACAATGATAAAAAAAGGAAGGACGTTCTCGATGCAAGATTCATAAAATGCTTCCAGAACATTTTTAGAGCGTCTTTAGAGAACTTCATCCTGCCTTTAAGAACATTCTGGGAACTAAAAGAAACTTCCGGATGAAAACATAACAAGAATTCTGCAGAACTTACTCAGAATCTTTTTAAAGCAAAAAGTTCTTGTCAGGTCCCTCTTTGTGTGTCCCCCCGTCTCTGTGAAGATCTTTTCAGTTACTTCCTGTTTTATTTTGTTAAACTGCCTTTCTTTCTGTGTTGCTTGTGTTTTTACTTCCTCCTGTTGTCTGTTTCCCTCCTTTTTTGACCGTCCTTATTAGTTTCACCAGTGTCTCGTCTTCCCAATGATGGATCTGTGGTATATAAGCAGGAGGGAAATACCTAGTTAGAATTATTTTGTTGTTTTCAAGAAAGCTATTCAGAGTTCTAGTAATATTTTCAGCAGGAGGTTTTCTTTTCAATCCCACAATGTTCTTCCTAAAGGCAGAATAAAGTTCTAAAGATGCTCTGAAAAAGGTCTTGAAACATAAATATTTGAGTTAGCCGTCATACTTTTATTAAGGCGTCTGGATGATTCGGCTCATCCAGAACAACTTCAAAGTCGACACTCGTTCTCCAGCAAAACAGCTGGTGAGTCTGAAGAAGATGGGATAAGATCCAGATGTGTGCAGAACAGTGAGACACACAGAAGCAGAGATGACTTGATTCTTAGTTAAATTTGTACGATGAACCAATTCAAAGTTTTGCTGCATCGACACAACTTGAAATCCTTAAACTAAATGACTGAATTCAAACTTTAATTCTTCAACAGCGGCTGTGTTCCACGAGCCACTTTAAAAACACCTGTTCCTCTCAACCAATCAGCATCCATTATAAATAGAAAGTGAAACCACGGTAACAGAGTGAGATGATTACAGTGTTGGAAAAAGACAAGTGCTGCATGCGGTGAAACATGTCTGCTTTAAGAATGATTTTACTACAGCAGGAATCTTGGCTGGAAGCAGCAGGCAGAGAACATTTCCACATCATTACCTACAAGGTCTAATTTCTGACAATCTACCAGAGAAAGCTTTAAAAAAAAAAAGTGCATATTAGTGAAACTTTTAATCACCACATCAAATAGGTGGCTTGTCAGAAAAAAAGCCCTGCAAAGTTCTAGTGATGTTTTCAGAGAGCGCTCTTTGAACAGAATGTTCTCTTAAGGCAGGATAAAGTTCCCTAAAGACACTGAAAAATGTTGTTAAAACATTTTCCAAATGTTGCATCAAGAACCTCCTTCCTTTGTTGTCATGTAACAGGTAAATATTTTAAATTACAGGAACATTTTATGAAAACACATTCTGTCTTCCGAGGCCTCGATAACATCTGGAGAGCATTTTCTGAATGTTGGATTGAGAATGTTCTTCTTTAGTTATCATGGAACATAATCTGACAACATCCTCCAAACATCTTCTGAATGTTAAAATGTTCTGTCTTAGTTCACTTTTAATCTCACAGGAACATTATTAGAAATGATAAATATCCTTAAAACGTTCTTTGAACATAATATTTAAATGTTTTCTTTTAAACATGTAGGTGATGTTGCTGAAACGTTCTCTGCTTGCTGGGTTGCTCTTGGACCAACTGTAATATTTTTGTTCTAAAAACATTCCAAGAAAGTTCTGAAATGTTCTAGTGATGTTTTTAGGGGGACGTTTTCTTTTATTTCCCAGAACGTTCTTTATAAAGGCAGGAAAAGTTCTCTAAAGATTGCTAATAAATGTTTTGATAACATTTTCCAAACATTGCATTGAGAACATCCTTTCTATGTTATCATGGAACATAATCTGACAACATCCTCCAAACATCCTCTGAATGTTAAAACGTTCTGTCTTAGTTCACTTTTAACCTCACAGGAACATTATTAGAAATGATAAATATCCTTAAAACGTTCTTATAACGTCAGATTAAAATGTTTTCTTTCAAACATTATTAGAACTTTTCGGTAATGTTAGTGGATGCTGCACTCTCTGCTTGCTGGGAAATCTGAACAACCCCTTGGTTCATTCATGGACTCTTCCTGTGTTGAGTCGAGGTTTGTATGAGGTGGAATAAACGATTCACTGTTGATAAGGGTCACTTCCAAGACTGAGGTTTTTAGTTATTTCTCATCAAGCATTGCGATTTGACTGACAACTAATTACACGTTGCTGGTTATATGAGCTGCGTTTTGTTGTTTGTTCATTGATGGAGTGAGAAACCAACAGCTCAAATGGTTAAAGACGAGGTACAGCTGTGCAGGATCACAAGTGCATTTTCACACCTCTTATGTTACAGATGTCAAAGGTGCAAGGGCAAGTCAGCAGCAGAGCCGGCAGATAGATGGGCCAACGGACACTGGGAGAGGGCTGAGAATCCGTGCACGCCGGGAGGTGTTAATCTGAGCGCGTGCGATGTGTGCGAGCGTGCACGAGCGTGCACGAGCGTGCACGAGCTCTGGTTCTTGTGCAGTATGTGAAATCAAGCGTCCGTCCACACTGAGATGCCCAGTTGATCCTCTGCCAAAATAACCTCCAGCTGCCTGATGCCTGTTGCAGTGTTTTCTTTTTTCTTTTTTCAATAAATGTCAGTGAGCTTGTCTGTTCTCTAAATATGGGGGATCGGACGGTGTGCCAAAACAAGGGGTTGTCCATCAGGAGATTGTAAGAGGGCACAAACTAAAGTCGAATTCGATTGGTTGGCTCCTGTCTGGAGTCGGGTTCTGCGGCCCAATCCGGATCGTTTTTAGTAAAATGGTGGCTGGATGAGAGGGTACTTATGGAGGGGAGTGAAGCCTCAGAGATACCTGACCTGTGCAGAAGGGAGGCTTTCTTTTCTAGTCGTCTGCTGTTTGTTCTGGTGTCTGTTGATCAGCACAGCCGGCCGCCATGGTAAGAAACAGAAAACTGAAAGAGGAGGGAAGAGTCGACAAGGAGGAGGCGGTTTAGTTTAAACAAATCTTTGAGGATTGTGTTTGTTTTCAGCTGATGAGGACAAAAGAAGATCCAAATCTTCACACTGCAAGACAATCTGGATTTCTATACAAGTGATGTTTTCTCTCCTGGAATTCTTGGGAATTTAATTCACACGCTTTGGCCTTTTATGATACTCGTTACAGAAAAACTAGTTCCTCCGACTGTTAACCTGCTGCTGTCCAGCTTCTCTATTCGTGCTGCTGTTGGTCGACAGACTGTCGCTGCTTTTGTGCTCCATCACTTTGTGGCTGCACTCAATGTGATTGATATTTAGATTGAAGGCAGCGATACTAAAGATAGAAAGCACACAGCTGAGTAAAGTGAGAAGACTTGCTGCCTTTTCCATACTTAGGATGTTCAACCTTGAGAAAATCCCTCTCAAATCCTCTCCCAAGACTCATCTTAAAAATAGCTTTAAAGTGGACTAATGGCCTTCCATATATTAATAGGGTTCTGTTGAGCAAACAAGTACTTCACTGTTTGAGTCTGTAAAATAATTAAGGGGGAAATCAACTTAAATCCATCTAAATATGATTTTGTTAGTTGTGTCTTGCTGTCGACAACTCAACTGAGGCAGTACTGGGACAGAACTGATATTTTTCTTCCCTATGCGCAGCGTAAACAAGATGCTGTCAGGAAAGATTCCTGTTCGATAAACTGTACTGTCTTCAATGCAATTTGAAGTTACGATGCCCTAGTCTGGGCAAACTGAGAGGCCGGCAGGTTTTAAAGTAAACGTTTGATGATAGTTCAAACTGTGAAGTTTAAACCAGTTTCTGCAACAAAAAAAACCCTTTATTATTCAATTTCTCCTCAGAAAAATTCACCTGAGGGCCCCTGAATTTGGACATTGCATGTTTTACTTTGTTCCCTTTTAAGAAGCATCTCTAACAAGTTCAGTCAGCTGGTGGAGGATTAAACTTCTGATTATTTCCGGTCCCTGGCTGTCACTTTGTCAGTAATAGTTGAGTCTCATGCTTTCTGTCCAGGCTTAAATATAAGACGGAGGGATCGCACCGGCACTTTTGGACATTTTAGCTCCTTAAAACATGCAAAAAAAAAACCATGCTTCAAATATATTTTCTGCACAGATGCACACTTTGTCCCATAAAAGGTCCATATGATGCAGTAGGATACAAATATTTATCTTATTCTCTTTTCAGTCTATAGGTAAAGATCAATTTGTAAAGACAAACTGTACCAAGTGAAAGTTGAAAGCAGTGAATTTCAGGTCGGCAATCATCATAATGCTATAAAGACACAAACTCTAGGATGTTTTGAAAGTCGTTCACGACATTTCTACAGAACACTGTAGAACAGAGCAGAACATGCAGAAAGATTGTTTTTTCTGCAGCAAACTGAATAACTTTCTTTGAAAAAGTGACTCAAATGAGATCACAGTGGGCAGATACACTTTCAAGGAATCCGTTTCCTCTTACGAAACCTCACATGATGCCATCAAAGCTTTCATTTCAGAAATTAGTCTTTGTTGAAGCTAATTTCACTCGTGCTGTTTGTGCTATGATTGTCCACCTGTTATTCTCCCATCATTGCTGATTACAAGCAGCTCTGCTACAATGTTGTTTTATTCCTTTTTTGACCAACTCAGCTTTAATTTTCCACTCCTTCCTTTCTCAACATTATTCTCTCCTGTGAAGCCCACCGATGCCCAAAGCGATGCCCGGTCCTTCCTGACCGAGGAGATGATTGCTGGTTAGTAACTCCCTTCATGCTGCTTGTACTGATTGCAACAGCAATACCTTCGAGAATAACATTAAAGAGCAAACCTTTGCTAGTTTCCACTGGTCTGACTTTAATCTGCTTCCTTATCTTGCTTCCCAGAGTTCAAGGCCGCCTTCGACATGTTCGACACCGACGGCGGTGGTGACATCAGCACCAAGGAGTTGGGCACCGTGATGAGGATGTTGGGTCAGAACCCATCGAGGGAGGAGCTGGACGCCATCATCGAGGAGGTGGATGAAGATGGTGAGATGAGAATTAGTTTCCTCATCTTTCAGACATCAGGGCTCCGGTTCAGGCTTCATTTTCTGTCAAATAATTGGAGTGGCACCCCTAATCCCAGCGAACCCTGATGACATCGACACGTTATTTTCAGCCTCCAGACCGACCGATGGCTTTACGCAGCTGTTTTTACAGGCTTTAGTAGGATTCCTTGTGATTAGTGAACAGATCTTTATGTGCAAAATCAGTGGAATGTCTCTTTAACCCTTTGATGCGCAGTGTGGGTCAGGAGATACTCATTTCCCATTGGATTTGGGTCACTTTTGACCCATGTTGTGCATCAAAGGGTAGAGCAAAGATTATCAAAGTTTGTGAACAGTCAAGAGGAGAAAGAGTCAAAAAGATTTAGTGCATTATCTCAAATTATGTGGGTGCTTCAAAAAGTTCTCTGCATGACATGAATACAGGGCTGTAACCCTTGAACTGTTGCTTCTTGAACCTTGAAAAGGTCGTGGATGCTGTTGAGGAGACTCTGGAGGCTTAAAATGTTGACTTTGTCCATGAATGGATGGTGAAGCTTGAACATTGGTGGACAAAGTGTATTAAAATTAAAGGAGAATACATTGGAAAGTAATGTATGAACAATTTTTCTCCTGTGATGTTTTCTGGTGACAACGGGAACTTTGTGTTCCTGAGTCAAAAATATGTTGCACATCATCTCAAACTATGAAGGTGCTTCAAAAGTTCATGAACCTTATTCATCCAACCTGCAAAGTCTGACTTCTATCTGTTCCCAAACTGATATCTCACGTGCCTGGTCGCCATTTACGGAGTGATGAAAAGGTGGTGGATGCTGTTGAGGAGAATCTGGAGGTCAGGATGTGACCCATCCATGAAGCGATAACAATCTTTCTCTTGTGACGTTCTCTTCAGGCAGCGGAACCATCGACTTCGAGGAGTTCTTGGTCATGATGGTGCAGCAGTTAAAGGAGGACCAGGCTGGAAAGAGCGAAGAGGAACTTTCAGAATGCTTCCGTATTTTTGACAAGTACGACACGATACGGACACCACATCGTACTATGTTCAGTACTATATGTACACTACTTTTGAAAAGTTTAGGGTCACCCGGGTAATTCCACATTTTCCATAAAAATTCACATTTTTATCCATGTGCTAACATAACTGCACAAGGGTTTTCTAATCATCAATTAGCCTTTCAGCACCATTAGCTAACACAATGTAGCATTAGAACACAGGAGTGATGGTTGCTGGAAATGTTCCTCTGTACCCCTATGGAGATATTCCATTAAAAATCAGCTGTTTCCAGCTAGAATAGTCATTTACCACATTAACAATGTCTAGACTGGATTTATCGTTCATTTAATGTTATCTTCATTGGGAAAAAGGACATTTCTAAGAGACCCTAAACTTTTGAACGGTAGTGTATATAAACCCATAAATAGAACATTATCTATAGAAGGAGAAGCTTCCTGCATGGTCTACAGAATCATTAAACAGAGTGAAATGCTCTGTGTAGAAAACATGACAGCACATTAACAAAGCATCAAACTGCATTTTTCCACCAATTATTTTGGGCACTGAGTCCATAAACCTGACGTCGTGATCCATTCTCACCATTCTTTTCTATTTCACAGTTGCAGATTCACGTAAAGGAGGAAGCAGTTTCTCTTTTTTGACAGTATTTATGTTGCATCTTAAGTTGTAGTGAGTCTAAAAAGAACTCTGTTCTTTAAACCAGAAATTACAGATTTTTTTTTAGCTATTTGAGAAAGCTGTGCCCTGGAAGGTACAGTTGGACATTTAAGCATCTTTTGTAAATTTAGAGTGTTGTTTGTGGTTACCTCACAAATATAATGTTGTTTTTAGCTTGTTTTTGGTCTCTGCTGGTAAAAACATCTGCTCCTGTAGGTGCAAACGCTTCCTTACATTCTGTTCATCGGCTCCATATTCATTCTTTCTGTATCCTGTCTGGTGCTGTGCAGTGAGTGTTTGAGCCTTATCTCTGAAAATATCTGCAAACTGTGAGGAAAAAATGATGCAATAGGAGTGATGAGCGTGGATAAAGTTCAGCTAAAACAAGGGTGTCAAACATGCGGCCCATGGGCCATAAACAGCCCTCCAGAGGGTCCAATCCGACCCACGGGACGACTTTGTAAAGTGTAAAAATTACAGCGAAAACACTAACTGCAAGATATAAACTTGTAAAACTATAAATCTTAAATAATTTCTAGACCATAACAAGATGTTTTGATCATCAAGTAAAATACTAGATTGTTCAATGTTCTCTTGTTGTTTTGTGTCTCATTTTTGTAATATTTTGTCTTGTTTTTGTTGTTTTTTTGTCTGACTTTTGTTGTTTATCTCATTTTTTGGTCATTCTGTGTTTCATTTTTGTCTTGCTTGTGTTTTTTGTCTTATCTGTGTGATTTTGTGTTTTGCTTTATTTATTGTTTTGTGTATCGTTTTTGTCCTTTAGTGTTTTTTTTTGTCTTGCTTGTTTATCTATTTTTTTGTCCTTTGGTTCTTTTTTTTGTCATTTTTTGCCTCGTTTTTGTCATTTGTGTAATTTTTTTGTCCTTTTTTTGTCATTTGTCCATTGTTTTGTTTGTTTTTGCTTTGTAACTATTTTGTCTAATTTTTTGTCTCTTTTTTAAAATTTTATTTCGTGTTGTTTGTCTCATTTTTGTCATATTTTTCTTGCTTTTTTTCTTGTGTGTCTTGTTTTTGTAACATTTTGCATTGTTTTTGTTGTCATTTGTCTTTTTTTGTCTGACTTTTGTCATTTTGATCATACAATAAAATATTATATCATTCAGTTCCAAATACTTGTGACTAAATGTTTTGTTCCTTTGTAGATAAACTGTGATCTGTAATGTGTAAATGATAAACTGAGGCATAATGTGGTTGAAATTGAATTTATTTTGCTTTGCAGGTTGTTCATAATGTTTCGGAAAAAGATATTCCTTAAATGTGAACTTTTTTGTACTAAAACAAAGGAAAAATTTGGAGTTGTGGTTATTTATAGGTTCTTATGCTGTGATTTTACTGGTCCGACCTCCTGGAGATCAAATTAGGCTGAATGTGGAACCTAAACTAGAACTTCATGATCTATAAAGCGAAGGGAAACTGCGCCTTTAGGTGTTAATTCTTTGCAGTGTCAAGCATTTTTGGCCCATTTTTTAAAAACAAGAATGTAGTTTATGGCCACTTTAAAGATGCACTAAACTAGAAATCCGATATAATTTCATCTAAAACAGCTGGTAGGCACTAAAGAAAATGGCTAAATTTGGAAAAGTCTTCTTTTGATGACTGCAGCCTACAGGTTTTTTACACAGAGGGTCATTTTTCATGTTTTCACAGTCTTCAGGAACCTTTTTTTTTATAATAACACTCTGTCAACTACCTTTACTTTACCTATAAATAACCACAACTCCAAATTTTTCCTGTGTTTTAGTGCAAAAAGGCTACATTCTGAAAATGTTCACATTGAAGGAATTATCTTTTTACAAAACATCATGAACAACCTGAAATTTCTTAAGAAAAATAAGATTAATTTCAGCAACATTGAGCCTCAGTTTATCATTTACACATTACAGCTTACAGATCACAGTGTCTATGTATCTATCTAATATTTTACTTTATGATCAAAATGACAAGAAATACAAAAAACAATGAAAACAAGACAAATTATTACAAAAATGAGACACAAAGTGACAAAAAATTTTATCTGTTTATCTGTTTCTTAATAGCGTGCAAACAAACAAACCAACAAGTCTTCTGCATGTATTAACATCAGATCATATTACTAATTGTACAAAGGAAACTAAAGAGCATTAGGACTTCTGTTCTCTTCAACCTACATGGCAGTTTAGCGTCTTTTAGTGAACAATCTCATTTTAACTCTCCTGTTGTCCTCATTTACAGACACCAAGAAATATTGTTTCCTTGTCTGAAAAAAATCCAAAAATACAACAGAAAACTCCCCAAAGTTCTGAAAATTTGCAAAACCCTCAGGAAGAAAATTCCAATAATTCCTTAAAAGTTTTATTTTTAAAAAATCTCCCAAATTTGGCAAGAAAATTCTTGTAAATATTTTCAAAAAATGAGTAAAAATCTTCCAAAAAAATCCTAAAAATCTCTAAAGTAATTCCATATATATCAGTAAAACTTCTAATATTCTCTTAAGAACATTCACAAAAAAAATCAACCAAAATCCAGCGAAATTCGCTGGATTTTGGTTGGTTTTTTTTGTGAATGTTCTTAAGAAACATTTTTAACATTTCTTTTTTTCCACCAAAAAATGTTCAAAGATTTCCAATAAATTTTGCAAATGTGGACATCAGAAGTTTCACTGTGAAAATATATATTTCTTACCACATTTTCAAACTTTAAAACGGGTCAATTTGACCCGCAGGACGATACGAGGGTTAAAAAGCTTCTGATGTTGCTCCCCAATAATCCTTCCTTATTCAGTATTATTGGATGAACCAGTAAACTGCTTGAAAATGTCCACGGTGAGAGATCTGTTGTGAATTTAATGATATTTTCTTGACCCACAGGAACGGAGACGGTTTCATCGATCGCGAGGAGTTCGGAGACATCCTCCTCAAAACCGGAGAGAACGTTGCGGAGGAAGATATCGACGAGATGTTTGGAGAGTCAGACACAAACAAAGATGGAAAGATTGATTTTGATGGTAAGATTCAGATATTTACAGCGAGAACTAAGATTGTGTTGTTGTTCTATGAGAACAACAAAGCTATACAAATACTATGTGGTCTGTCATGACAACCTCCTCCTACCTTTGACATTGACAAGCAACGAACTCCCTGAAAACTAAAAGCTGTAAAAGCTAAGTGTGAATTTGTGCCCTGAAGTGTTGCAATAAGGAATTAAGATATAAAACGTTAATAACTGAGCTTCAAAGGTTCTGGTGTTTTGTGAACTTAGTGCAGAAACAGACTAAATGTTGCCCCCAGCTGACACACTCACAGGTTGTAGTCTTTTTTTGCTAAGCTAAGCTAATCTAAGCTAAGCTAAGCTAAGCACCTGTCAGCTCTCTGACTCTATAAAAAGACAGGAAGCAGTGACATCATCCACTGGTTTACATTGGAGCTGAAGAATGTCGTCATGGTCGACACCATCTTCTGTGGTTGGAGTCACAAACTTCCACATATGGGAAGCAATACAGACTAGAGGAACGCTCCAGCAACATTAGCTAACGTTATCTACAAGTTCTAATAATGTTCTAAAGAAAACATTTTAATCTGATGCTCAAAGAACGTTTTAAGGATATTTATCATTTCTACTAATGTTCCTGTAAGGTTAAAAGTGAACTAAGACAGAACGTTTTAACATTCAGAGGATGTTTGGAGGATGTTGTCAGATTATATTCCATGATAACTGAAGAAGAACGTTCTCAAACCAACATTCACAAAATGTTCTCCTGATGTTATCGAGGCCTCAGAAGATAGAATGTATTTTTATAAAACGTTTCTGAAATTTAAAATATTACCAAAGATAGAACATTTTACCTGCAATGTTATGAGGATGTTTTGGGGATGTTGATGTTGAGAACGTTCTTCTATAAAATGTTCCCACAATGATGACAAAGGAAAGATGTTCTCAGTGCAACATTTGAAGAACATTTTAAAAAACATTTTGACAGCATCTTTACAGAAATTTTATTATGAATTTAAGAAGAACATTTTGGGAACTAAAAGAAAATCTTCCGCTGAAAGCATTATGAGAACTTTGCAGAACTTCCTCTGTGCATTTTTTTTCTGCTGGATATGTTCTGTGTAACACAGGAGGAACCTTCTCAAACCAACATTTAAAAAATGTTCTCCAGAAAAAGAAAACATTTTAATCTGATGTTCAAAGAACGTTTTAAGGATATTTATCATTTCTACTAATGTTCCTGTGAGGTTAGAAGTGAACTAAGACAGAACGTTTTAACATTCAGAGGATGTTTGGAGAATGTTGTCAACTTATGTTCCATGATAACTAAAGAAGAACGTTCTCAAACCAACATTCAGAAAATGTTCTCCAGATGTTATTGAGGCCTCAGAAGACAGAATGTGTTTTTATAAAATGCTCCTGTAATTTAAAATATTAACAAAGATGGAACATTTTACCTGCAATGTTCTGAGGATGTTTTGGGGATGTTGCTGTTGAGAACGTTCTTCTATAAAATGTTCCTACAATATTTCATGATAACAAAGGAAAGACATTCTCAGTGCAATATTTGGAAAATGTTTTAATAACATTTTTAGAATTTTCCCTCAATGTTACATGACAACAAAGAAAGGACGTTCTCAATGCAACATAGAACATTTTTAGAACTTTGTCCTGCCTTTAAGAACATTCTAGCAACTAAAAGAAAGGTTCCTGCTAAACCATCACTAGAACTTTGCAGAACTTTCTGAAAACATTTTCAGAACAACAATAACAAATAAAACTAGCTGGACCCAGCAAGCAGGGAACGTTCCCATAACATTGACTAACGTTATCTACAAGTTCTAATCATGTTTGAAAGAAAACATTTTAATCTGATGCTCAAAGAACGTTTTAAGGATATTTATCATTTCTACTAATGTTCCTGTGAGGTTAAAAGTGAACTAAGACAGAACGTTTTAACATTCAGAGGATGTTTGGAGGATGTTGTCAGATTATGTTCCATGATAATTAAAGAAGAACATTCTCAAACCAACATTCAGAAAATGTTTCACGACAGAATGCTTTTCTATGAAATGTCCCTGTAATTTAAAATATTAACGATGGAACATTTTACCTGCAATGTTCTGAGAATGTTTTGGGGATGTTGCTGTTGAGAACGTTCTTCTGTAAAATGTTCCCACAATGTTACATGACAAAAAAGGAAGGATGTTCTCAATGCAACATTTATAACATGTTTTAGGAACAGTTTTAGAGCATCTTTAGGGAATTTTTTCCTGCCTTATAGAAGAAAATTCTGGGAACTAAAAGAAACTTCTCTCTGAAAACATTAATAGAACCTTGTAGAACTTTCTCATAATTTTTTTGAGAACAAATGTTTTTTTTAGCTGGGGTGGAACATAATTTGACAAAATCCTCCAAACATCCTTTGAATGTTGCAACATTAATTTTTAAGAAACTTTTCTTCTGAACATTATTTAAAATGTCCTTTTTCCTTTTTCTTTGAACATTAGATTAAAATGCTGTCTTTAGAAAAAATGCCAGAACCTGTTGGTAATGTTGTGGGAACGTTCTTGTCTTGCTGGGAGAAGGTCATCAGGTTCTGTACAAAATATGGACTTTAGGATTCAGTCTGTGTTTCCACATGAAGGATTTAAACTTGAAGATGAAAATAATAGATAAGAAAGTGGAGAATTCTTATTTTTAAATTGATACAGTGTGGAGAATAAAGATCTCATCATCATGTTGGACGTTCTGCGTTAAAATCACACGTTCTCTGTGAGTCTCCTGCACACTGATGGACTAATTGTTTGCTCTAATTGACCGTCACGTTCTTTCTGTGCCTCCAGAGTTTCTGAAGATGATGGAGAACGTCCAGTAACGAGACCAACATTCCTTCCTTCCTCTGGGAGAAAACGATGGAAAATCTGCTCCATAACCTGAAGAACGTTGTGGTTCCTGAGATGTGATACAAACAAGCCCCCGACCCGCCCGTCCGGCTGAGGATATCTATAAATATCCACTCAAACCTTTTAAGACGAAGACGCTTTCCCCCCTCGGACACCTCAGAGCGTCGGACGCCCAGCTGTCCTCCTTTAGCAGCTGCTGTTCCTCCAGAAATGCTACACCGTCGAGCTCCAACCCCCCAACCTGAACCTCCTCTCCACTCTGATCTGCTTTCTAAATAAATCCACTTTTCTTCTTTCACCAACTGTGCATCGTTGCGAGTTTTTCCCTGCTCCTTCATGCATGCCTCAAGTGTCTTGACCAAATTTTGGGTCGGTTTCTGCGAACATTTCAGCTGTTTTTCTGGAACTTTTAGATTCTCAGGGGCACACGAGCCCATACACTTTCTACGTCAACTTTCTTTCACGCAAACACCACAAAACCTACAAACCAGCCTCCACGCTTCACTTTAAAACACCTCAGTTTGCACAGAAAGCCGCTGAAAGCCTCCCTGCCTCTTTTGATGCAAGAAACCCGTCGCTTCTGAGCAACGTTTCTGGCTCAACCTGATCTTTTCCAGTTTGCTCTGTCCTAAATTTCTGTTATTAATCTTCTCGAAGGAGTCTCCGGAGTCTGAGCGGCCACAGAGCGGAGATGTCAGGTCTTCCTCCGGGTATTTAGCTTCTCCTCAGGATCCCATCCTGCCTCCTCTGAGCTCCTCCCTCCAGGAACCAGGTGCCATAAAAGGACCACCAGGTTGTGTTTGTGGCTCCAAGTTTCTGGCTTGTGGGTCTGAAATCTGCCTTCTATTCAGGGCACTGAGGGTTGGGTGGGGTTTAGAGATGGTGAGATGAGGTCCTGCAGCTTTTTCCCCCCAGTGTTGAGTTTCACACCCAGATCCTTCACAAAATCCATAACCTACTTAGAAATCTCCCCCTCCGTGCTCCTGGTCTTATTGTTTACAAGGCCGAAATAGAAATCCAGAGTGATGTGAGCTGCGAGAACTGTGGTTTAGTTTTGAATTTTAGTGCATTTTGCTTCTCAAAGTTCACAGTAGGACTCCCACAACAAACCCAAAGTCAAACACATTCTCATATCTGCTGCACTTTTTCATTCTCTCCTCCAAAACTTTGCATTTTTCCTCCTGCATCTCCTCACATTTACATTTTTCCACCTCAAAAATCTCCCACTTCGCTTCTTGTACATTCTTAATCCTGCAACTTGTAGGAACTAGAGCTTTTCCTCTCCAAAGTGTGATTGGCTTGCGGTGGCCCCAGAACCCTAAAAGTTCAGGATACTAAATCTGGAGGCCTGTGAGAGGCAGGGGGCGGGACCTGGCCGCCCCGTTTAAAGTGTGTCTGAACCTTCACTTGACGTCTAGTCTCTCTGTTGGGGTGCACACGGATTGACCACTCCTTTGGGCTTTTCTTTTTTCCTTGGATATTTGGGGGGGAAAAGCTAATCCACAAACATGGTAAGACAGAAAGATTGCGCAACATTGACGCACTGAGCTGTTTCCAAACGGATCAGTGAAGCAGCCAGAATGAGAGTTTGTGTTAATGAATGAGTAATAAAAGCATGTTAAAGAAAAATGTCGTTTTTAAAAAGTATGCTTGGTGATGTTAACTGTTAGGTTAAAAGGAGTCGTTGGATTGATTTTTCATCTGCACTTCAGCTTTTTAATACAGTTATTTGTTGCATTTCAGTTGAATTCTTACTAAATATCCATTTAAAATTCCCATTTGAGCAACTTTCCTCTTGCAAATACTCTAAATCCTTCTAGAAGTTTAACTGTGGCTGCTGATGAGGAGCAGGTTGGGTGTCAGCTGGGAATTCTGCTTAGGCAACAAATTCCCCGGGATTGGATGTCTGCAGGCCTTATACAGCGAGCCTAATGTGTTGAGCCTGAAATAGCCGGACTCATTTTCACCGAGCTCCAAATTCCTCCTGAGACGCCGCCACTAAATCCTGCAACACATCACTAACTTTTTACATGCTGAAACGATGTTATCACAAAACATTAATGACAACAATATCTTTAGAACATTACTCTAAAATTATTTAAATTAATCCTATGCACTGTGCGTAATAGTAGTTTTATTGTCCCAGGTGTCATTATTGTTTTCAGTGATAATATTTTAGACCTTTAGTCAAAAATCGGGTGTTTTTAAGCAGTTTTATTTTTAAAATTAATCATAAGAGCAGCCAGAATGTCAAAAAAATCTATATATTTTCCCAATCTTAAAGATAATAATTTGGCTTTAAGATTTGGCTAAATACAGAGTTTAACTGGAATAATCACTGAAGCCTAAATGAAGCCTGCAGTGAGATATAAGGTGACAAAGTGGATCCTGTTTTCTTCCAGACTGACGCGCAACAAGAGGCCCGCTCCTACCTGAGCGAGGAAATGTTGGCTGGTGAGTAACGCGTTACAGAAGTAATGCCATTACTTTAACCTAGTATGAGTAACAGATTACACATCACGTTTTTCAAGACATCAAATGAGTCGTGCAGTTCCAGTTTGTATCGTTTTTCTAAAAGTGTAAGCAAAACTGTGAGAAATAAGGCCCAATATGACCTTCAACAAAAAGCAAAAATGCATAAAGAAATTCTTATTTTGACCACCTAAATATTCTGTTATGTTGAAAGGAATGATCTGCTGTTTGGAACTGCCGAGTGGTCAATACAGACAAATGAAGCCAGAGAAATGGCGCACAAAGACGCATAATTTCTACTCTTTATTTCTCCAGAGTTCAAAGCCGCCTTCGACATGTTCGACACCGACGGTGGCGGTGATATCAGCACCAAGGAGTTGGGTACCGTGATGAGAATGTTGGGTCAGAACCCGACAAGAGAGGAGTTGGATGAGATCATCGAGGAGGTCGATGAGGACGGTGAGGAACAGTAGTTTAACTCAAACAGCGGCACAGCAGACCTGCTGTGCGCAAAAAGCATTTTTATGCGCGTCTGGCACTTTTATACACTTTTATCAGTGCATCTTCTGTGATAAATCCTTTGCCACACACATGTATGCGCACGCATGCACACACACACACACCCACATTACACCTACTGTGCGCATAAAGTGCTTTTACGCACAAGAAATACGCGCGTCTGACACTTTCATTTTACATATTCTGTGATAAATCATTTGTTACTTGCCCACGTGCACATGCACACACATGCAAGCGCATTGCTAGGTTCTGCTTTGAATGAATAGATTATTAAATTATACTGAATGTGGTTTAAATTATGCTCCCGGTGGTTCCATGCGTAAAACTGTGCGTAAAACGAGTCCGACTTTGGGCCGCTCATCGCCAATCAACGATGTGGCCTCTTTCCAACCCTCAGGTAGCGGTACCATCGACTTCGAGGAGTTCTTGGTCATGATGGTGAGGCTGCTAAAGGAGGACCAGGCCGGCAAGAGCGAGGAAGAGTTGGCAGAGTGCTTCCGTGTGTTCGACAAGTACGTGCGCAGTGTTACTGTCGATGCCACGATCTGGTGTTCATGATGCGATGTTTTGCTTCCCATAACTGTCATTGTCCGTTCAATTCCACACTGTCTTGTCTTTTCCTTCAGGAACGGTGACGGCTACATCGACAGAGACGAGTTCGCCCTCATCATCCGCAGCACCGGTGAGTCCATCTCAGAGGAGGAGATCGACGAGCTGCTGAAGGATGGAGACAAAAACGCCGACGGCATGCTGGACTTTGACGGTGCGTTTAAGATGATAATGTCGATAATAAACGATTTTCTCAGTGTAAAGACGCTAATTTTCAAACCATTAAACATCCCAATGAGTAATGTAGAGAATGTTTGATGTCAAAATAAACATTTTTACAAACTTAATGTTGGGGTTAACTGAAAACATCTTTATTTAAAATATTTTACTGCAGCTGTTGAGCATTAAAATCCTTCTGTTAGTCTCTGTGTGTGTAGATTCTCAGTCATCCCAGTCCTGACAATGCAAAGAGCTTCAGTAGACAGCAACTGAACGTCTATGTTTAGGTTCTTGAAGACATTTTTAGGTTCTTGGAGATGTTCTACTTCTCCAAAACTGAAGAAGCCTATTGCATGACAGGTGAAACATCTTCAAGAACCTAGAGAGAGGTTCCTGTTGACTTGGATGACTTTATTCATCCTCGAAGTTGTTACAGCAGCGTGGATATTCAGTAAAAGGGGTAAACAATAAGACAACACAGAGTATTAGGGTGTAAGGTGAAGGGAAAATAAATATATATGAGATATAATAGGGAAAAATCAGCAGGATGTGCTGCTTTCTAATGAAGCTCCAAGGATTCTGTTGTTCTACAGCTCATCGGGTGTGTTGAAGTTTTACTGGCTGTACTGTTAAATATTTCTGTAAATTACTGAATAATTTTCATTCTCCAGTCCTCATTTCACATTTAGAGACAGAAAGAAATAAAAGGCTAATTTGCCGCCGATGATCCCATGAATTGAGTTTTTTCCGTCTCTTTTCATTCCCAGAATTCCTCAAGATGATGGAGAATGTGCAGTAAACCCAGAAAGACTCACGGACATTCCTCCACCCTCCTGTGAAGCCCCACTCTGAATCCACCTGAACCACCTTTTCCCTCCCTCCTGTCTCCTCCCGCCTCTCTTCTCCATCCTCAACAGAAAGCTAGGGCACCTGGCGGGGGTCGCTGGCCGGGCTACACTCTTCCCCGGCCGGCTAGTTGAACGCAGACGGACTCCTCGCCGACACCGTTGGGCTGCGACGGGGAAACTCACACCTTCTGCATGGCGTCACATCAGCGACCCCCTCCTCTCTGCTGGAAAAAAAGCCTCCGATCTAGATGTAGTCTAGATGGACGGGCAGCCTGCTACCTGCTGCTTAGACCAATTCATTCAACCACTTCACTGTACAAAGAAGTACATTTGCTTGAAGAGAATAAATGAACTAACACATGCTCTCTTGTAGTTGGTCTGTCATATTTATGGTCTGTGTAAAAAAAAAAAAAGTTTGTTTTGAGGAATATCAATAAAATCTCTTTGTTTCTTCTTTTTGTCCATTTTGTTTGAACCACAGCCGGGTTTTGTGCTCAACAGAAGATGTCTGAACTGTTCCCAACGCCCAGGATTCCTGGCTGTGATTATGCAGTTTAATTTAGGGTTGGAGCCTCATGAAGAAAGGCTAACTTTCACAATTGTATCAATCTGCTCTTTTAATATTCTTATCAGTTTCCAAGACTCAAAGCTGATGCTGTCAGATGTCATTTTCTGTCCAACCAACAGTCCAAAGCTCCTAAATATGCATTTTGAAATCATAAAAGTAGAAAGTAAACTAGGAAATGGAACTTTAAATCAAGGAATAACCTCGATAACCACACACCTGATCTACTTCAAACTTGGCAAGTTTACTGCTGGGGACAATATGAAGTATTTCTCATGATTTTTGGGGGTCTGTAGAGGGCCTCAGTTGACCTGTGGATGAAGAAAAAGCTGCCTTTTTGCTCTGCAACACCCTCAGTAAAATGTACATATTCTGATAATCCATCATCTGTACGCCGATTAATGCTCATTAGGGTCATGGGGGGCTGGAGTCTATCCCAGCTGAGTTAGAGTGAAGGCAGGGGACACCTGGACAGGTAACACTCTATCACAAGGCTACATATAGAACAAACAGTCACACTCATATTCATACCTATGAACAATTTAGAGTTACCAATAAACCTCAGCATGTTTTTGGATGGGCTGCACAGTGGCTCGGTTTTTTGCATTTTTGCCTTGCAGCTAGAAGATCCCCGGTTTGCATCCCAGCCTTTCTGGGATCTTTCTGCATGGAGTATGCATGTTCTCCCTGTACACGTGTGGGCTTCCTCCCACAGTCCATTTCAGGACTGAGTTTAAAATTTCATTGTTTTTAAGGTTTTAAATGGGTGAGTACCTCCTTATTTAGCAAATATCTTACATTTTTATCCACCAGTTAAAGCACTGAGGCACCAGAAACTCTTGGGCACAAAATAGTATCAACAGAGCCTTTGCAGCAGCTACAGTTCTCCTCTTCATGTCAGGAAAAGTCACTACTGAAGAGTCAAAGTAGAGCTTGACACCCTGACTTCATCCTTTATTATGTGGTGTCTTTTAGTTTAGTGCGTTTTTAATTCCAAATGGTCTCATTCAGAAACACTTTCTGTGTTTATGTCTTATGGGTCGTCATTTGTTTCAATTTGTGCTGTATTAAATGTGCTTTATGGTTAAATTTGACTTGACTTGAATGGTTTGGAAGCAGAGTGGTCTGACCCCCTCTCTGTAGTTTCTGAGAAAAATGGGTTCAAAGTTTTGCGTTTTCAAGAATGGTCTAACAATGAAGCGCCACTGTGATGCTATATTTGGGTTGTGGGTTAGAACACTTTACCATAAAAACTTTAAGATATTATATAAAGTAGGGTGACCAAACATCTGGTTTTCCCAGGACATGTCCTGTTTTCACGTCCTGCCCTAGCCGTCCTGGTTGTTTTTTATAAAAGTGATGAAAATGTCCTGGTTTTCACTGAGCCACTAACCCCAGTAAACTTCAAGTATCATTTGAGTATCGCATTGCCGGGCTGAGTGTCCTGGTTTTCAGTAATCAAAATGTGGTCATCCTAATACAAAGATCAGTTCTGATTCTAACTGTCTAAATTATTATACTGTATTTACTATTTCTTCCTTTACATGTTTCCATTTACCGTATTTGTCTGTAAAGAAACCATCTCAGAGTGTTTTGCTACTCAAATTAACTGGAGTGACTGGGAATATTAAAACAATATGAAAGTTACTTTATTACGACAATTAAACAACATGTTATTAAGTTTATGCCCACCATTGGGACATTTCTTGTTATATTTATGCCACAAAAACACAATTTGGACAACAAGTCAAGCTTGAATAACAAATCAAAACGACACAAACCTCCAAATCAAACGTGTTTCCTACAAAAAATGAGTCGTTTAGGAGCCATAATTGGCTTCGTCGAAGGCTTTCCTGGCTCTCTTCAGCTCCTCGTTCATGGTCAGCAGGTCTTTGACTCTGGCGAACTTCCGGGGGTCCTTACGGATCAGAAACACGATGTCCTCCACCTGGACGCGGCCCTGGCGTCCGATGGACATGGCTTTGTGGGTCATCTCCGTGATGAACTCGATCACCAGGTCCTCCAGGATGTCCACGGACTCCGTGTACGGGTTCTGGTCGTCCCCGAAGCCGTACATCATGCACCGGAGCTCCTTGGAGAAGAGCCTCTTCCTCCTGCCGTGGCCCACGTCCACCCCGCTGGTTCCGTCGTCCAGCTCCTCGTCGAAACCGGGTTCGTCCTCCTCGTCCGCCATTCTGCTGGAAAACACCGGTTTAATTAGGCGGTCAATATATATTTTTATAACATTAAATTAACATCCTTATAATGCGCAGTTACGCGGAACTTCCAGCAAACGTATTTACCTGAAACGGAAGCTGGACTTGTTTGTGTCGGTTTTTCTTCTTCGTTGGATTTGATTTGCAGCTTTGTGTACTTCCGCTTTCGTCTCGTTGACTGCGGAAGTAGCGATTTGGAGACCGTTAGCCGGTGAAAACACATCGCCCCCGGCGGTTCGCTTCCCGTTACACCGTACACATCTCTAAGTTTACTCATGTTAGTCTGCTATACGGTCACCGCAACTCACGGTAAGTTTATTTTAAACAAAACTCTCTCTGTCGTTTTATTTGCTGATGGCGCGCTGCGGTGCCAAACCTAATTCAAAAAGATGCAGATTTAACATCACCTCGTCTGTGTGGATCACCAACAGGATGCATATGAGATTCTACTGAGATACCACCACCTAGCTAGCTCATAGTGTAAATCAGCTCCATCCACGTGTGTTTAAACCCGTCCAGAGAGTTTTTAGCTGATTGTGT